>NW_028281537.1:125000-137902 GCF_059751285.1 Brachycentrus maculatus | reverse complement strand
GTTGCCAAACAAGACGTGAACCATTTCAGCGTCACGGTTCCCAGGCCAACCTGCCGTATAGGTCAAAACCCAATTAATATTGATTTGTAACGTAGATGCATTTTAAAGGTAATAAAAACCGCGGTTTCGGATATGTTTATTTACGTGTAAATCAAGCCAAAACTTGAACTTTGTGTGCGAAATTAGTGTCATTGCGAAATGATAGCGAAACTGGCAGTATGGAGTTTTGGTAACAAATGTAATGTATGGAAAGCCAAGCATGGAGTTGGCGTAGTTGGGTTGGATTCCTCACTCATTCATTCGACTGCAAAACTGGCGTAGCGGGGTCGATTCTCGCCAATTGCAAAATGAATTCAAGCAAAGTTTATTTTCAATTGGTCTGGGTGTTTGCGATGTAGTTTTCACATTTACGTTCCCTATCCTTACTATCCTACCTGCAGACAAGCATTTAAAATAGACGCTTTGCGGCTTATTTCTTTTAAAAATTTAAAAATATGTAAAAAAAACGTTTAAAAAATGCGATCTCTCAAACTGCAAACACGGCAAAACGATGCACATATCGCTCACTCCTTTCAAGAACGTCATAAATCAAAAAACTTGATTTTTCAGGAAAACATTTTTAAAGTTTAAAAATATTATACAATGTATTAAAAGTAAATATAAAGCCACTTATTGAACTTTTTACTGTGCAACTGATCTTTTTAGATAGAACCTGAAGGTTTTTTCTCCATTAGAAAAATATTTAGTTTATTTTAAAAATAATTAATCAATACCCTTTCTTCAAAATGCAAAAACAACATTTTCTGTCCTATAGCGGGTAAATATTAAGTTAAAAATATGCCGCTTTTGCTGGGATAAAGCACATTTTCTGAGCATTCCGAAAACATGCAAACCTGAAAATTGACGATTTTTGATTTATGACGTTATTAAAAGGAGTGAGCGATATGATCAATGTTCTAATGGTGATATAAGGAATGAATGCAAGGTTGAGATAAGCATTATCTATAAAATTAAGAAAGGGGTGTTGAGTGTAAGCCTTAGGATGCTAAGATTTGCATCTAAAATTAAATTTAATATCTTACCATCATGCCTGTTTCTCCGCAGGGGTAGGCAGAGAGAATAGAAAACCATACCAATCTATCTTTGCAAACAATCTTCGCCTCTCACACGTTTATGCATCTCAGACCAGACCAATTTCAAATATTTGAAATACTTGATCTTCCCAAGACTTCTTCGTTCTTTCTCTGCTCCTATTTTGTGCTACATTCACGTCATTACGAATTTGGTCTACTATTATTTTGTCCGCCTCTGAAGTGTCACAGTCGGCACGCTCGGCCACCATTTTGGAAGTCCCTGGCTCCATTCCTAGGGGGGTCAAAAAAATATTAGTGTTTTATTCACTGTTAATATTTATTCAATATAACCCTGGACTCGTACCTGAAGCGGAGGGCTGATCAGCTTTCCTTCATGTGTTAAGATAACACTGCATTTTTATAATGCAGTGCCCTATGCACTACTGGGGTGCAGATAAGGGTTTGAAGATGAAGATTATTTCCTCACACATTCTCTTCACATTTCCAAACCATCTCAATACACCCGTCTTAATTTGATCAAAAATGCTTATCTCAGCCTTACATTGTTTCCTTATATCACCATTGGAACATCTACCAAGCATAGTTTTGACGCACTGAATGATTGCATTCAGTCTACTTTCATCCTTCTTTTCCCAACTCCATGCTTTGCTTCTACTCACCAGATTTGCATCTCCTTCGCATAAAAACGGCAGATGCTTCGTGATTCGATCATACAAGTATTTAATATTTTATTTATTGTTTCGGCATTAACATTGTGGTAAGACATGTTACAATAATTAAAGAAACCACTTCGTTTTTTACCACTTGAGTTTAATTATAGACTACATGTTGTTATTACACCTTGTTCCATATAAAGGCCAAATTATGAATTATCTTGAAAATTTAGAAATACAAAAAAACCTGAATTCTAATAATAATTTATTAAATAATATATTGTTTCAAAATTCTTCGCCATTGCTTTCAATTTTTCCTTTGTTTTCAAACTCCGTTCCTTGACTAACCCCTTCCCCTTACTTTTCCCCCTATCCTTATTTATAGAACAATTTTATATTTTATATTTTAGTTATTATACAGACCTGAATGATGGAAGTTTAGCTTCTGAAACATGTAGTCTATAATTAAACTCAAGTGGTAAAAAACGAAGTGTTTTCTTTAATTATTGCAAGTATTTAATGTTTTCACAATCGATACATTTAACCTATGAATGAATGCAAACACACGAATGTAATTATTATTACCCACTTTAAATACGTCTAAAATGTAGCACGTTTAAACACGTTTGATTTAGTAAATAAACAATTCTGTATCATGCATTAAAAAATGTTGAAATATATTCACTTCAAGGCTATGCTCTATTTAAGCTTTCAATAGATTACTGCATCGCTTGTCTCAGCTTTTGGTTTTCGATGTGAAACGTCTTAGGAGACGATTCGATAATCGGTAATTGGACCTGAGTTGACAGTGAAATTTCAAGGATACTTCCGGTTTATTAATCCTAGACCGCAGGACTCAGTGTACTTTAATACGAGACAATCGTAAAATTTACGACGATATAAAAAACTATTAAAAAATAAGTATTTTATATGAAACACTTAATATATATATTATACGAATATAAAATATCGTTAAAAAATATATATCTTGCAACACTTACAAAAATATAAGACAACATTTAAGTGTGTCCAAATACTTCACAAATCAGTATTATCTCCAATTAGGGGTTATTTTCAACGTTGTTTTATGACATCTCTACATACGTGAAGGAATGCAATATGGAAGTTTGGGCATTTACGGAGCTTACGACCGTCGTGGGCTGGTTTGAATCATCACTTTACCAGTCTGGGAATTTGGGTAGAAACGGTGATTGAAACATCTGGTAATCACGTATAGAATTGGTGAATGTTACACCTGTGTTATCACTTAACCAGCATAAGACGGTCGCTAGCCCTGTAAATCCCCAGACTCTCATATTCATCATCATTTTGTTAAAACAACATTAAATTATATAAAATTTGTGTGACCCATCATGACACATAGGACGGAATGCAGAGCGGACACCGCAGTCAGTGTTGCTATATGCCAAACTAAAAAATCTGAATCAATCAGTCTAGAAATCTGCATAAAATCTGTATAAAATCAATAACCCAAAATATAAAATTTATTTTTATAAACCTTTTTATTAATTTTAGAAATCAAATCCTTTTATATTTTAAGTTTGTAGCATGGATCATTCTAGTTGTTTTGATAGTTATAATCCTTCCAACGTTTCAGTACTTATTATCAAATGTTCATCATGCTAGAATCTATACATATTTTCATTCTTTTGTTTTATCATAAACTATGTCCAATTCCAAAAATCTGTATAAAACTAAAAGTACTACCTAAGAGTAAAATCTGTCATCTGTAACGGCAGCCTAAAATCTGTAGCAAAACAGATAAATCTGTATCAGTGAAAAGTGTCAGAAATGAAGACTCCAAGGAGCATATGTGGCAAGAGTCTACGAGATAGAATAAGGAACACCAGGATAAGAGAAATATGCGAGATCGAAGATGTCGTTAGTTGGGAAAGGCAACGAAGAAGACAATGATATGCCCACGTGAGGAGAAAGGAACCATCTAGACTTCCCCACATTAAAATATTACATCAGCAGCGTCATCAATCGTATTGTTCGAAATAATTCACTACTGTCGAAGCCTTTATTAAAAATTAATTAAACTGGATCTTACATATTTTTTTCTCAGAACTTAAATAATTAAGAAATAACATTTAAGTTCAATTAAGATTGGGATTCGCACGTTAAAAATTACGGTGATTTACGTACAGAGTTTAATAAAAAGTTGCCCAGACACATTAAATAATTTGTAATTCTATTGTCTTAGATTTTCAACGCGCGGTAACTGTATAATTTACAACCTGTTTTTTTTTTGGTATTGGGTCATTTTCTGTACATACATCATAAATATTATGACTGAAAAGCAACTGATTCTCATGCAAAGCGATATTTTAATGTTGCTTTTGTGTATATTATTTTAAAACATGCATATTAAGAAATAAATAATGCGCGAGAAAATGTTTAATTATGATTATTTATTGGATTTTTTCGGATTTGAAGAATACATGGGATTGTTTATTGATTTGTGCATTAACTTCGTGAGTAACACGACGATTTGAATATAAAAATAAAACTTTTGTGAAAGACATTTTTTTAAAAATGTAATTAAAATGTAACATTATTTTAAAATCACTATTTAAAAAAAATATTTATGGTTATTTTAAAACAAAGTTACATTTTAATTTTAAATTGGAAAATCACAGTTTGTGCTTCAAATGTAAATTAAATATATTTTTTAATTAATTATTAATATCATTTAAACATTTGACAATTTTTATTTTATGAAATTATTTCGTTTCAATCCGTTTCAAACCCTTATCCGCACCCCAACGGTGTATAGGGCACTTCATCATATAAACGCAGTGTTATCTTGATCGATAACACATTGTGTTATTTGAGAGTAATTCTGAAATGCATTTGTAAGGATTGTTTAAACATAAAGTTCATTCATTCTTATCCTTATCTGCATCTAATGGAGCAAAGGGCAGTGTTATCTTGATCGTTACTAACATGAAGGCAAGGTGATCACTCCTGCGCTTCAGGGACCAGTCCAGAGTAATATAAAATAAATATTCAGTGTAAAATCGCTCATAATTATTTTAAAGCCTCTTGGGAATCGAACCCGGCGCCTCCAGTACGGTGGCCGAGCGTGCTGACCATTACAATACGGAGGCGGATGCATATAGTTGCTTGACTGATTATATCTTAATTTATTAAAGTTTTTCATTATAACTATTTCGTTTATCGTTTCGGCATTAACTTTGTGGTAAAACATGTTACAATGATTAAAGAAAACACTTCGTTTTTAACCACTTGAGTTTTATTATAGACTACATGTTTCAGAAGTTAAACTTCCATCATTCAGGTCTGTATAATAACTAAAATATAAAATATAAAATTGTTCTATAAATAAGAAGAGGGGAAAGTAAGGGGAAGGCGTTAGTAAAGGGACGGAGTTTGAAAACAAAGGAAAAATGGAAAGCAATGGTGAAGAATTTTGAAACAATATATTATTTAATATTATTTTTTGACATCTCATCAAAGATGAATATGGATGAATATGGAAGAATATGGAAGTCTGGGCATTTACGGGGCTTACGACCGTCATAGGCTGGTTTAAGTGATCACTTTACACACGTGTAACATTCACCAATTCTACCCATTATTGACAACCACACTACTCAAATTCTTGGAAGTTCTATATATATGAACCAATTTAGAAACCTTGTTTATGAATCACTAAAACTTCACTAGAGACATCTATTGGTGAGATGTAAAGAAGCTTTTTATTAAGCAGAAACTCTTATATTAGTATGTGAGATCCGAATCCCGGATTATAATCACACACATGAGAAACGCCAGAAAATACCATTTTCATTTTTATTATTAAGCTTATAATTTGACCAGATAATTTATTTACAACATTTTGAGTGTGTCCAAATAATATGAAAATAACTCCTGTAATTGGAGATAATCCAGATTTTGTGAACAAGTATTTGGACACACTCAAAATGTTGTATTATTTAATAAATTATTATTAGAATTCAGTTTTTTTTGCGAAATAGGATTAATGGAATCAGCTGGAATGACTGTGTCAGTGTGTGTTGGTTTATCCAACTCCGTCCCTTGACTAACCCCTTCCCCTTACTTTCCCCTCTCCTTATTTATAGAACAATTTTATATTTTATATTTTAGTTATTATACAGACCTGAATGATGGAAGTTTAACTTCTGAAACATGTAGTCTATTATAACTATTTCGTTTTTAATCGTTGATCTTTAAGGCGTTCCTATACAATAAATTCCGAATTACGTATCTAGATCATAGTTACATTGCCAGTTTACATGCACATATATATTGTTTCAAAGACCTTTTATGTGCAATCTGTATCATCAATTGAGTAATTGTGTATTCCTTCGCGAGAACGAGAGAATTCCTACGTTTGATTCGTTGAACGATTTGGCAAGCGTTGAATGCGTAACAAGGCAATTAATACGAGTGTTTACACGAATGTTGAATGGTGAGAACTCTCTTGTAAATAATGCCTTCCTTAATATCAGAAGTACACTAAAAGATATGTAATTTAAATAAATATAACACTAAAAAATTACCGTCGTCCGCCTCCGTAGTGTAATGGTCAGCATGCTCGGCTACCGTTCTGGAGGTCCCGGGTTCGATTCCCAGGGGGGCTTAATAAATATAAGTGATTTTTTCACTCTAATATTTATTCGATATTATACTGGACTGGTACCTGAAGTGGAGGGCTGATCACCTTTCCTTCATGTGTAATTGATCGAGATAACACTGCGTTTATATGAAGCAGTGCCCTATGCACCATTGGGGTGCGGTAAGGGATTCATTATTATATTATTATTTAAAAAATATTGATAATTATAGATTTATATTATCCACTGACACTTCGTGATGGAATTGCATTTTTAATTTATTATTAGATTAAAACCAATATTTTTAGCTTTTCCACTTTTTTATTTGACCAGCGACCGGGTTTCGTCGTTACCGACATCATGATGTCGGTAACGACGAAACCCGGTCGCTGGTCAAATAAAAAAGTGGAAAAGCTAAAAATATTGATTTTAATCTAATAATAAATTATTGATAATTATTTATACCCTCTTGGGAATCGAACCCAGGACCTCCAGCATGGTAACTTAGCGTGCTAACCACTACACTATGATGGAGGACTTAGATATAGTTGGTCCAAATAGCTGAGATGACTCAAATCGCTCGTTTCTTTGTTGAAAATTCACGACTGGCCCAGATTTGCAGAGGAAATTTCACGTTCAAACGCCCACATGATTCTCTCACACAGATTTTGCTGTTGCGTTTAACATACCGAATGCAACAATGTGTGTGATAAAGTCGTTAACCATTAATTTAGAATTATTGGCTTCATCTAGCCGGTGTGGAAATTCGTAAAGCGCAAAAGGGTAATCATTTTATCAACCGGCAGTACACAATGGAGTCCTGGTTCCAACTGTAATGTATGGCAGTTCAGGATGGGGTTGGAAAAAGAAGGAATAGATTACACTTACAACATTTTGAGTGCGTCCAAATACTAGTTCACATATTTGAATTATCTTCAATTATAGGAATTATTTTTCTTATTATTTTTTCACACATAAATTAATTTGAAAATTAACTCCTATAATTGGAGAAAATCTAGATTTGTGAACAAGTAATTGGACACACTCAAAATGTTGTTAATAAGTTAACTAGTCAAAAAAAATCAAAAAAAAATTAATATGATATTTTCAGGCGTTTCTCATGTGCGTGATTATAATCCAGGATTAGAACCTCACATACTAATATAAGAGTGTCTGCTCAGTAAAAAAGCTTGACGTGGTGAAACCACGTTTCTCCTCTAGCCTGGCAAAAATAATCAGTTATCAATCGTTTAATTTAATTAGTCTTAGGTAAAAAAAAATTCTGTGCGCGCAAATATTTTTTATGGCTCCGACCTTTTATAATTTACCTGTCGTAAAATTAAAATGTGTTAAAAGGTTTGAATCATAAAAAAACTGTCGCCAACCCGCTGGCCTTTGTAAAAAAGGGATTAAAGATATTTGCCGATGGTTCTTTATTATTATATAGCGCAAATAAAATTATTGCTAATTGAAATGTCTAGACGTTGAAAATTTTGGGGGTGGATACAAGCGCACCGTCAGCCAATGAAAAATGGTTTCGAGGGCGTGATCTTCAAGGAGAGAAACCGAATATAACGGGAAGAAATCAGTGGGATCGCTCTCTTGGAAGCCAACAGTTGGAAGGATCAGTTGGGAGGAATCAGTCGTAAAAGGAAAGACCGACCAGTCGGACTGGTCGGAATAATCACTTGGAAGTCGGGGACTTAGAAGCCAGGACTTGGAAGTCAGACTTGGAAGCCAACAATTGGAAGGATCAGTTGGAGGGAGTAAGTCGTAAGAGGAGATCGACCAGTCGGACGGCTGGTCAGTCAGAAGACACAGAGAAGAAGAAGAGTTGGAAGGAGCATTCGGGAAATCAGTGGGATCGAGGAGTTGTAAGCAGCAGTCGGGAGAGATCAGGGGGATCGAGCAGTCGGGAGAAATCAGTTAGAAGGAGCATACCTACACCAGGTTTTAAGACTTAAGTGAGGAGAAGAGCGGGAGCTCTACGCAGGGAGAGAGAAGATAGAAAAAAGGGAGTTACTCATCCGGAGTATCAAAAGCAAACCCACGCCGGGTCATAAGCCTCAAATTAAGAGCTGAAGCTCTACTAGGAGAAGAAGAAGATAAGAAGCAAGAATCATCGCACGGCGGCCCGTCATAAGAAGAACCTCATCCCAGCATCCAACGGCGCAGCTTTTTCACAAAGGATCACGACCACCCCAGCATCATGGCGCATCTTTTCCACCAAAGGTTAGAATAAGTTTAATTTAAGATAGGATTAATTAATTTTAAGCTAATTTAAGATAGCAGATAAGATTAGTTTAAGTTAAAGTCGCTTTCGTATAATTATTATATTTTTAATTAAATTAATTTAAGTATATTTTTTGTGCAGAATTTTCTTTCATCTCCCTACCCCTCCTTCTAATATTCCCAAGGTATATCAGCTTGATAAGGTGGGCGACGTCAAGCTTCTTTTCATCTCACCAATAGATCTCTCTAGTGAAGTTCTAGTGATTCAAGTACAATGATTCTACATTGGTTCATATATATAGAATTTCCAAGAGTTTGAGTATTGTGGTTGTCAATAATGGGTAGAATTGGTGAATGTTACAGTGTGTAAAGTAATCACTTAAACCAGCCTATGGCGGTCGTCAGCCCCGTCAATGCCCAGACATCCATATTCTTCTTCATCTTTGATGAGATGTCAAAAAATAATATGATATAAAGTACACTGTTTGCAGTCGAAATGCGATCTCTCAGTAAAAATATTTTCTTAATGCCAAGACTTGCATATATGTACTCATTGAACTTTATTAAGATATAAATAAATAAATTATATTGGGCAAAACCCAGATTTGTGAACCATGATTTGCACAACTCAAAAAATTGTCTCAAAGCTCATCAATCCTCCGCTCCAGGTACCCATACAGATATTTATTATTTTTTATTGAATTTTTTTGTTTTACAAAATACACAAGTATTAAAATAATACGAAATAGTTGATAAATATACAAAACATTTCAAATATAACGTTTCTACCTGTCTAATAAAAAAGATACTTGTGTTTAGAGAGGGAGTTCGTTATACATTTTTTTTAAAAACAAATTAAATTAAAACAAAGTAAATTAAAATTAATAATAAAGAAAGTAAATTTAAAATAAAATAAAAATTTTCCTTGGTACGAAGTCTAGGTAGGGGTGAGTCTTATGTGTTTTTTTATTTATTTTTAAAGGTTTGATATTAAAAATATATTTGATTGAAAAATCTGTAAAAATTATTTCCACCTTCTAAGGAATCGAATCTAATGGGACTAGAACACACGCTATGTATAAATAAGATTATGCACGTCTGAGTATGATCAGAGTTTATGTATGACCTGTCATTCACTGGTATGAGTGATCACTTATACGTAAACACTGCATAATATTCTCTATCTATTTTGAGATATCATTAAGAATTTCAATTAATCTAATGTACCTGCTTTTTTCACTTCAATAGAAGCAAGAAGGTGAAACATCTGAAATGACTAATAACAATAGACGTTAGATCTGATCATTAATTACTATTTGGTTCAACTAGCAACTTTTAATTAGTCCCATACGGTTACTAAAACCAGTACCGGACTCTCAAGAATATTAAAAATGCATTAATAAATATATTATATCGACGGCCCCTACGCAAAGTACTCTATCTGCAAATCTGTTACTTTACAGGAGAGAGCTTAGAAGATTTTTCAACGTATTCTTTTTATATAATTAACGGTTTTATCTGAAATTTTAAACTAGTATTATACATTAAAAAACACGATACAATAATGTATCAAATCGTTTTAAAACTTTATGCTTAGTCAAAATTAAGTAGCTAGCGTTTTAGGAGTTCAGTTCATTTAAAAAAATCGATGTAGATAGCGTCTTATACGCCTGAAATCTAGGCGTAATTTATTTTATTTATTTTTTGTTTATTTACATATATTTGTAGATAACAGTCTGTTGATAACATACACCAAATATCTCAAAATGTAATTAGAGCACTTTACGTAGGGCACGTCGCGTCGATATGAATGATATCACAGTATGAATAAAAATATTTATCATAAATGAAACAGTGAATTCATGAAATAAAGTAAGGCAAACAAATAAGGTAAGCAGTTGAAGAAATTAAGCAGCGAAAACAAAGGAAATATGATATAATTCAACCTTCTTCTTCCTGGATCCATCCCAGCTTGTCATCTTAGTACACTGTTGGGGTCATCTCTCCTCGTCCTCAGGTTGTAGGCCCTTCTGTCATAGAAAACGTCACCTAGGCCATGCCTTCAAATCATGTTATCTTTCAGTAGCATCCATGAATTCTTTGGATTTACTCTAGATGTCTTTCGAGGAAGATCCATAGCTATTGCCTGGTGATATCAATTTCCTTGGATGTTTCCTCTGCTTCACTATGCTTGCCTCTGGATTCTCATAAGCTGTCCCTGACACATAACCAGTCTCTGGACCACTGAGAGAAGAATCACAGACAAGGTAGTGCATCTTAACGTTTGATTTTTCATAAAGCTTTGGTTTATTTGGCTATAAAGTCAATCTCAATGACTGTCGCATACTTTGAATAAATATTTTTAATTCCCTTAATCCACATCTGTGTACATTAGCGTACAATACGTGATCGTGAAACATAATGGCATAACATTTCAGATAATGAATAAAAATAATTACACATAAAATTATGCATGTATATATATATATATATATATATATATATATATATATATATATATATATATATATATATATATATATATATATATTTATATGTATATATTTATATGTATATATATATATATATATATATATATATATATATATATATATATATATATATATATATATATATATATATATATATATATATATATATATATATATATATATATATATATATATATATATATAAACTTTCGTCCAAATTCAACTTGTACGGTTGTTGTGAACTCAGGTGTACTGTGTAACAATATATCAATATATCTGTAAATAACACGTTTTGAAAAATCTCAAAATAATAAACACACAGAAAAAAATCGTTTTCTTATCAACAGAACATATATCTTTACGAATTTGGGAACCAAGTACTTCAGTAATCTTCCAACAGAAAAAAAAATTAAGACATTAAAATGGTAAAAAATGAATTACATACATGTTAATCTAAGAAAGTAAAAATTTTATAAAAAAAATTATAGTTAATGTAAATTATAAAACCAAAATGAACAATAAATAATAAGCGTAAGTCCCTCTTCAAGCACAAGAGCTTAGTCTTTTTATTGGAGAGAACTGCGTTATTAATTTTGAGATTGTAAAATTTATTTGTTATATTTTCTCATTTTGTTTTTTTTTTTTAAATATGCTTCGTACCTTATGTTTTTCTCATTTATTTCTATAAAATATGCTTCTTATCCCTATTTATTGTTTCATATTTTGCCTATGATATTTTGTATATGAGTTTTGGTTTTTAAAAAAAAAAAATCTAACTTTTTTGTAAATTTGTGTTCCAGTCGTGTTGACTCCTCAATCCCATGTCCCAAATGAGAAAAAAATTACTCATCTGAAATATTATATGTATGACTTATGTATGTATTATGTTTTGAAAAATAAATAAATAAAAGTAGAAATGTCCATAAAATTAATTAAAAATATGAAGAAAAAATATTTAAACATTTAAAATAAATAAAGAAATAAAATAATAAAAAAACTATTCAGTTTCACAGAGAAAAAATGGAATCAATGGAGGGATCACATCGACGTGCCCTACGTAAAGTGCTCTAACTACATTTTTGTCAATTTTGAGATATTTGGTAAATGTTATCAACTGACCGTTATCTACAAATATAAATAAACAAAAAATATATAACAAATAAATTACGCCTAGTTTTCAGGCGTATAAGACGCTATCTATATCGAATTTTCGAAATGGACTGAACTCCTAAAATGCTAACTATTTAATTTTGAAAAAGCATAAAGCTTTAAAATTATTTAATACATTATTTTATCGTGTTTTTGAATGTATAACACTTGTTTAGAATTTCAGATAAAAACGTTAATTAATAAATTTAAAAAAACGCTGAACAAATCTTCTACGCTCTCTCCTGTAAAGTAACAGATTTGAAGATAGAGTACTTTACACAGGGGCCGTCGACATAATACACGCGATCAACATGTGATCTATGGGAGTTATGTTATTGAAGAAGTATGAAATGAATGGAATTTGGTGCAAGGTCATGAGAGAGATAAAAAGTAATTAAAACGAACTGCCATTTCGTCAGATGCTCATTCAGGCTTAATCCCAAACTGTCCATGAAACTGGAAATTAATTTGCATGCACCGTCATTTAGAAATATCGTCTCCTTTTGTTCCTCCAGACTCTTCTTAATCATAACTCTTTGAGAGAATTGTAGTTCGCATTGTATGATTAGTGGATCGTTTTTTTTGTTGATATGAAGCAAGATGGAAGTCTAAATATTCATAAATATACTCACACATTTATAAATATAAATATGTAAA
>NW_028281537.1:0-120000 GCF_059751285.1 Brachycentrus maculatus | reverse complement strand
GGCCATTTAAGTCACTTTTGCTTGGCAAGAGAATAAACATAAATGCAGTTTTTCATTTTTAACAAGACAATATATTATACTTCCGAGTTTAAAATCGTTTTGGGATTTTTTTCAGGGCAATATTAAAGCTAGTAAGATATTAAATAGTCAATGATCACGTTTTTGTAAACAAATGCACTTGGTCACTTTCTCCTGTATGACTACGATATGCAAGATAACTGGGGAAACCCAGAATTATGAACACCCAATTCGGAAACACCCAATATGTTGTCACATTGATTTTATTAAAATTTTGTACAAAAGAAATAAATTGGTATTTTAAACACGACTCTTCTTACATTATATACATACACTCTATCAATATCAAAACGTAAAATAAAGATAATTGTTTTTGCCTCTGTAAACTAAATTTATATTTAGACCTGAAGATGGAAGCATAGCTTCTGAAACTAGTCGATAATAAAAAAACTCAAGTTGTAAAAAATAAGTGTTTTTATTTTACAATACATGTGCACTATTATAATATTAAAATATAAAATAAAAAGATAATGAATCGATCTAGGATTCCCATACACGATAGTCAAACGTGATCACCTCTGCCCTCCGTAGACAGACGGAGGCAAGCTGGCCACAGACAAAAGAGAAAAAATCTCCAAGGTCCAGAGAGCAGTGTTGCAAGATGATTAACAATCTCGAATGGTACCCTCCACGATGTGGCAACACTGATCTAATTACGCCATATTTGTTTCTTTGTTGTGCCCGATTTTCACACCACGAACATCTGCCCGTGGTATGGTGGCAACACTCGATCCGAAACTAAATGTTTAAATTGTACTGAAAGGCTGGACCAGGGGTCGTGAACCGATTATATTTAGGTACAAACACAGACTTCCACTACACTATCGCATAGACAACACACTCGGACCTGCCGCCCCATAATCATAAGTTAGTAAAGTGTATGATTAGTAAATGATATGATATGTAAAAATGATAAGTTAAGCATGTAGGCGCAATATAAATATTCCTAAGGGGTAATGTAATTTAAGTATGTTATATAGATATAAGTACACATAAGTAAATTCACTACCTGAGTAAAATCAAAAATTAAAATCATACACCTAAGTAACTTACTGCTAACTTAGAATCAATTAAATGCCTCTAGCGATATCTATCGCGAGTGTTTTTGCCTAGAATTTTCACTCATGAATTACATGAAATTATAGTAACTTTAAACATAAAGAGTAAATCCACTCACAAGTAGGCATAGGCTATGAAACTTATAAAGTTGAAGCCTGAGTAGGGACATGATAAACGGTGTTGCATAAGCCGTAGCTAGATTTCAGAGTCATTTGGACGTAAGGTAATTCAACGAAAAAAGTGAACCAATTATCCAAGAAAGAAGTCTATTAAATACAATTTAAAAAAAAGCTTTCACAACATTTTAGGTGTGTCCAAACTCTTGTTAACAAATCTGCGTATTTCTAATTATTTGGAGTTATTTTTACATTAAAACAATAAATAATTTAGGCACAGAGAATATAACGCTACACCAATATGTATTTGCTAACAATCTTCGCCCCTTCCACGTTCATGCATCTCCTCATACATACCCACCGATTATTCTAAAAGTACTTCAATTTCATACTATTTCTGTGAGCCTATGCGGTTCATTATTAAAAACAGGTATCAAATTGTGGTAGAGTGGGTTTGAACCGAGATCGAATCAAGAGTACGCGACACTAACCACGGGACCATAACCCGATACCATAGAGTTCCAAGAAATTGACTTGTGTGGTTGTTAATGATAGAATGTCACGAATACAATGGTGAATTTTACGCCTTTGTAAAGTGACTACTTAAACTAGCTTATGACAGGCCGTAAACCTTGTAAAAACACCGACTTCCATATTCTTCTTCATCTATGTTACAATATCAAAATGTAACATCAAATACATATTTCAAGTAGGTACTTGTAAGCGGTCAGATCATGAGTCGAAATAATCGGCGAGTATGTATGTTGATATGCACGAATGTAGAAGAGGCAAAGAATGTTCAATTGACAGAGTATGTGGTATTATTTTATCTCTGTTACCCCTACGAAGAAGCAATGTGATAATCAATACAAATACATTTCAAAATAATTAAATATGGTGATTTTTCAATTATTAGATTCGATTTTTTGTTTCAGAGCGCACTCTCTTAAAACAAGGTTGTCAATCGCTTCACTACTTCTAAGTTATATGGACGTATGAAGAAAACCTAGTTTTATGCCTGTTATTGTTAATTGCTGAAAACGGTGTGAATCACGAATCACTTGACCTATAGGGTATATGCATAGGTCATTTATTTTAAATCTAGGTACTTGTACAGTCAATCTGGGTAAATTTGAACTCCAGGGTAAGATTTAACAAAGAAATCTTTTCGTCTACTGCTCAATCATCTCATTATATGTACATACATATACTTTTTTTTAGAAAAAATTATAATTTTAATTTTTACAAGAAGATGAAAACATCTGTAAGTTTTCGAAACTAGTTATTTATAAAAATAATACTCATTACGTGGTATATTTCACTGTTTTAATTTAAAACATCATGTCATTCCACAGACTTAATGCCGAATCAATAAATAATATATTTATATATATATATATATATATATATATATATATATATATATATATATATATATATATATATATATATATATATATATATATATATATATATATATATATATATATATATATATATATATATATATATATATATATATATATATATATATATATATATATATATATATATATATATATATATATATATATATATATATATATATATTTATATATATATTTGTGTATATGTATAAATACTCGTATTTATATAGACAAGAGATTTCTGACCGTACGGGTAGTACAAATTTGAGCATCCCAGGGCTTACGACCTGGCATTATTCTGATTTAAGTGATCACTCATCGATCAATAAATATTGAGGATTATAACAAATACAAATGTGAAATATATTCAATGTTTAATTCCTCAAACCCTTATCTGCACCCCATCGGTGCATAGGACACTGCAACCCAGTGTTATCTTGATCGTTAACACATGAAGACAATGTGATCAGCCCCCGCTTCAGGTACCAGTCCAGGGTAGTATTAAATCAATATTATAGGGAAAAAATCACTTGCATTGATTTAACTCCCCTCCCCCCTGGGAATCGAATCCGGGACCTCCAGAACGGCTTGAATTGGCTTGTATAATGTATATCTTTTAATTGTTTTGTTTCACATATCGCTCACTCCTTTCAGGAACGTCATAAATCAAAAATCGTCAATTTTCAGTTATGCATGTTTTCGGAATGCGCAGAAAATGTACTATATCCCAGCAAAAGTGGCATATTTTTAACTTAATATTTACCTGCTACAGGGCAGAAAGTGTTGTTTTTGCATTTTGAAGAAAAGGTATCGTTTAATTATTTTTTAAAATATACTAAATATTTTTCAAATGGAGAAAAAATCTTCAGGTTTTACCTAAAAGATCTGTGGCACAGTAAAAAGTTCAATAAGTGGTTTGATATTTATTTTTAATACATTATATAATATTTTTAAACTTTAAAAACATTCTCCTGAAAAATCAAGTTTTTTGATTTATGACGTTCTTGAAAGGAGTGAGCGATATGTTGCTGTTGTTAATCCAATTTTAAAAAAAATAATTTAATTAAAAATACTAAACCAACCATTACGCTGCTCGGTGGGTAGAGAGGATAGAACGCGAAACTACTGTGTCTACTGTATCATATCATGATTCTGTATCCCTCGTTATTCGGAACAGCCTACTTCTCATTCTTATTTATTCGCGTAGTCAATTGTATATTTTTCTCCAAACCAGCATTTCGTCCGCAAGTTTAATGGAGTAAAATGCAATGCGAAATCACTGGGCATTGTTGAAATCGGAGATGAAATGCGTTTGAGAAGGTGATGATGAGATATATAGATAGTGGAATACAGAACATTGAGGTGAGGGCACCTAATACCGCACCGTCAGCCAAAATTACACACCTATCCTTTCCATGCTTCCACACTCATGATTCTCTTCATACATCGCTAACTCCTTTACGAGAACGTTTTTAAAGTTTAAAAATATAATACAATCTATTAAAAATAAATATCAAGCCACTTATTAAAGTTTTAACTGTGCAACAGATCTTTTAAGGTAAAACCTGTACGTTTTTTCTCCATTTGAAAAGTATTAAGTATATTTAAAAAAATAATTAAACAATATGTTTTCTTCAAAATGCAAAAACAACACTTTCTGCCCTGTAGCGGGTAAATATTAAGTTTCTAATATGCCGCTTTTGCTGGGATATAGTACATTTTCTGGGCATTCCTAAAAGATGCATTACTAAAAATTGATGATTTTTGATTTATGACGTTCATGAAAGGAGTGAGCGACATATCCTCGATTATTCCGACTCCTGCCTGACTGATTCATCTCTTTCAAAAACGATGATTTTGGATTTTCCAACAATTATTTATTTATTTTTCAAAACATATTACATACATAAGTCATAAATATAATATTCCGATGAGTAATTTCTGCTTCTCATTTTGGGACATGGGATATAGGTTAACAAGACTGGAATACAAATAATTAATTAAGTAAAAAAATGATTTTTTAAAAATTACCAAAACTAATACATGGCAAAATATAAAAACAATAAATAGGCATAAGAAGCATATTTAAAACAAACAAATGATAAACAAAAATAAACATTCATACTGCTTATCACTTATAAGTAAATAATACTGCGATGATAGGCACCCTTACCATTTCAACTCGAGAGACGACATACAATTTTCATGAGAACTTAATATTTCCTAATTATTCACACTGCATTTCATAATGATATATTTTTAAAGCATTTCCATAATAGAATGTACGCACATACCACTCGCCACATGTAATAAATATCACTGACAAAATTTTGAGTGTGTCCAAATACTTGTTCACAAATCTGGATTATCTCCAATTTATCTTTATTGATTTCCTTACTTATAAAGAATTGTCGGGTTGTGATCCCGTGGTTAGTGTCACGGGCTCTTAAGTCAGAGTTTCTCGGTTTATTTCTAAAAAATAAGCTGCTTAGGCTCACAGAAATAGTATAAAATTGAAGTATTCGCATGAATAATAAAATTTAAAAAACACAATTATCTCTCTGTTTTTTTTTTATTTAAAAAAATAAATAAAGACTTACCCATAATAAATAACCAACTAAATTTAACTTCGAGTCCACTTTTGAAAATATTCCCATTGTGATTCATTTCAAAGTTCACTCATTTAAAAGTTTTAATTTTATACAAATCGCTCACTCCTTTCAAAAACGTCATATATCAAAAATCGTCAATTTAAAGTTGTGCATGTTTTCGGAATTCCCAGAAAAAGCTGCATATTTTTAATTTAATATTTACCCGCTACAGGGCAGAAAGTGTTGTTTTTCCATTTTGAAAAAAATGTATTGTTTTATTATTTTTTTTTAAATACTTATACTAAATATTTTTCAAATGGAAAAAAAACCTTTACCTAAAAAGTTTTACCTAAAAAGATATGTTGCGCAGTAAGAAGTTCAAAAAGTGGCTTGATATCTATTTTTAATATATTGTATTATATTTTTAAACTTTCAAAACGTTCTAGAGAAAAATCAAGTTTTTTTATTCATGACGTTCTTGAAAGAAGTGAGCGATATGTATTTGTGTTTTTATTATAACACAAATATTCCCATTCCATACTTTGTGAGCCTAAGCGGCTCAATATTAGAAATAGGGATCAAATTGTGGTTCGAGTGGGTTCGAACCAAGAACCTCTGATTTGATCGACTATTAACACGTTATCTTTTTTAAATATACTAAATATTTTTCAAATGGAGAAAAACTCTTTAGGTTTTACCTAAAAAGATCTTTTGGTAAAAAGTGGCTTGAAATTTTTTTTATTACTTTTTTTTAAATGATTTAACCTTTAAAAACGATCTCCTGAAAAATCAAGTTTTTTTGATAAATGACGTTGTTGAAAGGAGTGAGCAAAATGTCAAATCGTATTAATTTTATTTTAATGCCCTGATGATGGAATAATTTTCAGAAACCGGTAGTCACTAATAAACGCTTATAAAAGTGGTATTACACAAAGTACATAGTGGATGATTAGAAGAGAAAATGAGATGGATTTAAATGTGTGAAAACGCATGTAAATCAGAAAACAAGCAGTCACTCGGCATATTAATGATAGTGGTTGAAATAATTGAAGACTTGAACAGATTTACATAATAGTGAAGTGGAAAGATGCGATATAAAGATAGCGGAACAAAGAAAACGAATGTCATATTACGATGACTCGTTACATAAGTATTATCATTATTTCGTACGTTTAATTTATTAATTAACCAAGAAAAAACAATGCTCCGTAATGACTTGCATACATTACTTTAAATGAATGTAAACAAGGTATTTTCAATCACTTTTTATGATTGCTAAACCTCTTCACACCCGGATTTACTATATATCTATAAAACTTATTTTTATATTTTTGTTTGGGAATTATACAGCTTACATTTAAAAATAAAGGAATAATTGGATTGAAAATAATTAAAAAATGTTTTTTATTTTATCAGAAGATGAAAACATCTGCAAGTTTTCGAAACTAATCGTAAATATAAATAAAACTCATTAAGTGGTATATTCAAGTGTTTAATTTAAAAAAAAAAATTACTTATCATTCCATAAAGTTAATGCCGAATCAATAAATAATATTAAAAAAATAAAATAGTCCAAAATTTTTTATAAATTTTTTTAATTAATAAAGTAACATTTTCATACAATTCTTTAAATTTTTTATACATTTCTACTTAATACAATCTTATAATTTAAGTTGAACTGAGCCTCTCCAAAAAAGAGACTGAGCTATTGTGCTTAGAGAGGGACTTTTTTCTTCTTTTTTTTTGTTTTGTTTAAAGTATCATGTTTTATGTTTTTTTTATATTACAGGGGAACATATATATTTATGCGATACGAGGGAGTTCTCTTATTTAGTTTCCTATTGTATAGTCTGTATGTGTTTAAAGTGTTTGTGTCTTTTGTATTTTTAATTTCTAAAGAGAGACCGTTGAAATTTTTTATTTCTATGAAAATGGAATTTAGTTGAATAGTTTTTAGTTTAATATTTATAATGTAACTTGGGACTCAAGAGGTATATATGTTTTGATTTAAAAAAAATACATCAATTGCAAAAAAGACAATGCAATGTTATGTATAGCTAAACTTGCATAATTGCCTTTTTCTCATTGCATACATGTGTTTACACTTAGTAACTAGTAAACGATGCATTCTCAGTGCATTTGCGATACTGCAGACACCTGTGAACTAATTATTTATAGTTATTTTTCTACATGCTTTTTTGCATATAATTGCAAAGTCTATTTTGACATCTCAACAAAGATGATGAAGTTTATGAAAGTCTAGGTATTTACAGGGATTAAGACATATCGACGGCCCCTATGTAAAGTACTCTATCTGCAAATCTGTTACTTTACAGGAGAGAGCTTTGAAGATTTAAACGTATTTTTTTAAAATTAATTAATGGTTTCATCTGAATTTCTAAACTAGTATTATACATTCAAACACATTATAAAATAATGAATTTAATCGTTTTAAAACTTTATGCTTTATCAAAATTAAGTAGCAAAATTAGCGTTTTAAGAGTTCAGTTCATTTTGAAAATTCGATGTAGATTTATCTTATATGCCAGAAAAATAGGCGTAATTTTACATTACATTTTTTCATTACATTACATTTTTTACATACACATAACGGTCAGTTGATAATAATAATAAAACCCTT
The DNA here is from genome assembly GCF_059751285.1 of Brachycentrus maculatus. Classification (NCBI taxonomy): domain Eukaryota; kingdom Metazoa; phylum Arthropoda; class Insecta; order Trichoptera; family Brachycentridae; genus Brachycentrus; species Brachycentrus maculatus. The sequence goes on along the minus strand of NW_028281537.1, from coordinate 112,109 downwards.
ATCCACACCCCAATGGTGCATAGGGCGCTGCTTCATATAAACGCAGTGTTATCTTGATCGTTTACACATGAAGGAAAGGTGATCAGCCCTCCGCTTCAGGCACCGGTCAAGGGTAATATTGAATTAATATTACAGTTAAAAAATCACTTATATTTATTTGACCCCCCCTGGGAATCGAACCCGGGACCTCCAGAACGGTAGCCGAGTGTGCTGACCATTACACTACGGAGGCGGATCAGAAACTAGTCGTTAAAATATAATTTATATAACTCAAACACGTGTTTTACATTAAATTTTATATTTTTATAAATGAGAATATTAATGATAATACATGACAATACAATTCCAAAAGCATAACGAAACGTCTCATATTTATGATAAAGGTTTACGCCCAAAATTTCTTTGCATACACAGCTGGTCATAAATCGGGAGCCTAATTCTCATACAAAAAACTTATCAACGAACAAATGTTACACTTCATGATAACACCAATTTGGCAATCTTGCGTTTCGACACATTTTCCGCATCTCTTTTTCACATCGTTTGGTATTACGAGTACTTAGAAGCGTGCAATTTTCTGCAGAGCAATTAATTAAAGATAATTGATGTCTTTATTAAGACATTTTAATCTTAACTGCAGAATTTAAAATATTTTGCCGATTTAATTTGTATTATTTTATATAAATTATGTAATTATGTGACAATGATTAAAGAAAACACTTGTTTTTTACCACTTGAGTTTTATTATATTTCCTTATTTATCGTTCACATTGTGTAATAACACTTTAAACCGTGTTTTTTTCTTCAAAATTATATATATATATATATATATATATATATATTATATTTATATATATATAGTTATATATATATATATATATATATGTATATATATATATATATATATATATATATATATATATATATATATATATATATATATATATATATATATATATATATATAAATATATATATATATATATATATATATATATATATATATATATATATATATATATATATATATACATATATATATATATATATATATATATATATATATATATAAATGTACATATATATATATATATAAATATATATATATATATATATATATATATATATATATATATATATATATATATATATATATATATATATATATATATATATATATATATATATATATATATATATATATATATATATATATATATATATATATATATATATATATATATATATATATAAATATATATATATATAAATATACATATTTATAAATATATTTATATATATATATATATATATATATACATATATATATATATATATATATATATATATATATATATATATATATATATATAAATATATATATATACATATATATACATATATATATATATATATATATATATATATATATATATATATATATATATATATATATATATATATATATATATATATATATATATATATATATATATATATATATATATATATATATATATATATATATATATATATATATATATATATATATATATATATATATATATATATGTATATTTTCACCGATTTTGAGAAAGTAAAATTGACAAACATACCTTTTATTTATTGTTCAATAGTGCTATTAGTCAAATTTAATCACTACACTTTTATTGACAAATTCTTTAAATAACCAGTCGCAGAAATACCGTGTAGTAATAAGATCACATTGTTTTATGTACTTAGTAAAGTGTAATATGATTTAGTGCTAATTATACAAGTGTTAGCTATTTCATCTTTGGTGCAATGTATGATGACAATGGAATACTACTTTAATTAAAACAAGTTGTTTTATTTAGTGATTCAACAGTCAGTTAATAGTAAAATTAATACATTTTAATTTCAAATTTCCTTGGTAAAAACCACTTTTTCTTAAAATCTATTGTGACACGTGTTTTGATGGATTCTGTATCATTTTCAAAACTGTATTTATTTTTAAAAATCATCACTATGCAGGATGCATTGAAATGCGTGCAAAATTTTTTTTGGAAGAATGGTATGTACTAAATATGTCAAAAAGGTAAAAATTACTCCTGAAAAGAATAAACCCAGATTTTCTAACAAGTATTTGGAGACACTTTTTTGTGTAATGACAAAAATTTTGTTAAATGTTTTGAGATTGATCAATATATACGTGAATGTTACACGTGTGTAAAGTGATCACTTAAACGAGCCTATGACGGTCGTCGGCCCCGTAAATGCCCAAACTTCTATATTCTTCTTCATCTTTGATGAGATGTCAAAAATAATATGTTTCTTTTTGCCTTTACAATGTATACTAAGAATAGATTTTAATCTGAATTCTAGATAATCCAAGGGAAATTCTTTGAATCGAATGATATCAACACACACTACTTAGCACCGCCTTGCTCACAGACCTCATTCGACCCTGTTTCCCAATATCGCTAAAACTCCATAATTTGCGAGTCTTGCGGATCAGTAATCGGTCCCAGATCGGATCGCTGGGCTGGGAGGCAACCAAGTACTCGTTCTGCGAGTAAGGCATGTGAAACGCCAGGCCATTAATCCAAAGTGCTCTAGATGCAACACCATTACTGCCAATCTATGGGATCTCAACACGCCTACCGTTGCACGGTGTGACTGAACCCATGGTGGCCATAGAGACAAATATATCTATATATCGCTCACTCCTTTCAAGAACGACATAAATCAAAAATCGTCAATATTCAGTTGTGCATGTTTTTGGGATACCCAGAAAATGTTCTATATATCTGCAAAAGAAGCATATTTTTAACAAAATATTTACCCGCTACAGGGAACAAAGTGTTTTTGCATTTAAAGAAAAGGTATTGTTTAATTATTTTTTTTAATATTTTTCAATTGGAGAAAAAACCTTCAGGTTTTACCTAAAAAGGGGCTTGATATTTATTTTTAATACATTGTGTTATATTTTTAAACTTTAAAAACGTTCTCCTGAAAAATCAAGTTTTTTTTATTTATGAAAGGAGTGAGCTATATGGTGTTTATATACTACTACAACTACTACCATCACGCCGTTTCCCCGCAGGGGTAGGCAGAAAGGATGGCACGCCACACTCTTCTGTCTTGACATACACTCCTTGCCTACTTCACATCCATACATCTAGTCATACATGCCCTCTGATTACGCATGGAAGTTTAACTTCTGAAATATGTAGTCTATAATAAAACTCAAGTGGTAAAAAAACAAGTGTTTTCTTTAATCATTGTAACATGTCTTACCACAAAGTTAATGCCGAAGCAATAAATAAAATATCCTAAATATTAATGAATCAAGTGTATAAAGTGGTCAGTCTAGCCAGCCAAATACCATGACATAAGCCCTGAAATGCTCCGATTTTCATATTTCTTCATAAATAAAAACGATAGGAGACACCTTAAATAATATTTATTTCATTATTAAAATGATTTTAATATTAATTTTCAAGGTACGTTTTCCTACCCATCCTGTAGTATACAATATTCTAAGTTTCACACGAATCTCCAGTTACATTAATTTGTCACTGATCTTTTTTTCACAACCTATTTTTTTCTTTGTTATCGGGATCATGTTTTAGAATATTTCTTTTTATTATATTGTAATATTTTTCTTTCAATATATTTCATAATAAAAATATTTTTAAAAATATAAGCATTTTTTAAGTTTATGATACATAAAAATCGTTAATTGTAATTTACATTTATGTATTGTATTTTTACTGTCTAGATTAGAATCATATTTTTCGCCTCCGTAGTTTAGGTCAGCACGCTTGGCTACCGTTTTTGAGGTCCTGGGCTCGATTCCCAGGGGCAAGGGTTCAAATAAGAGTTAATTTTTTTCACTCTTATATTTATTTTATATTACCCTGGACTAGTACCTGAAGCGGATGACTGATCACCCTTCCTTCTTGTGTTGACGATTAAGATAACACCACGTATATATGATGCAGTGCCCTACGTACCATTGTAATCTAAATACATATCTAGTCAAATATTTCAGACAAATCGCTCACTACTTTCAACAACGTCATATATCAAAAAACTTGATTTTTCAGGAGATCGTTTTTAATGTTTAAGAATATAATGAAATGTATTAAAAATAAATATCAAGCCACTTATTGAACTTTTAACTTGCAGCAGATCTATTTAGGTGAAACCTGAATGTTTTTTCTCCATTTGAAAAATATTTTGTGTATTTCTAAAAATAATTAAACAATACATTTTCTACAAAATGCAAAAACAACACTTTCTGCCCTGTAGCGGGTATATATTAAGTTTAAAATATGCCGCTTTTGCTGGGATATAGAACATTTTCTGGACATTCCGAAAATATGCACAACTGACGATTTTTGATATATGACGTTGTTGAAAGGAGTGGGCGAAATGTCAGCTTAAAAAGTAAACTTAATGGGAAAATATTTTATCTTAAAAGTCCACACTCGCTACTTGTACATTATATATGCACATTCTCCACAAAACTAAGTACGCCATCGTATAATATATTATACCATTTGCCTACACACTTCATTAATTTTCTTTCTTCCATTCACACGTCGCTTTTCTCCCCGTTTTGAATCAATCTTAATTTAAAAAATACTCCATACTAAAATATGGAAAACAGACTATTAAGAGTCTCGCTTTGTTCAGAGCTGGCTCCAAATATCCGTTATGGTTCGTTTGCTCCCTTCCTTTTGCGTGTTTAAAATTTAAGGTATCTGTAACGTTTATCGGGGCATCGTTTACATGTGGAAACTAACGATTCATTAAGGTTATGTTAATGACTTTAAAGATTTACTTTTATTTATTTAATAAAGTAATATCTGTTAATACAATTCGATACAATCCCTTTACATTTATACAAATGGTAAACTTATAATTTTAATAAAATATATATTTTTTTTAAACCCTTGTCCGCACCCCAATGGTGCATAGGGCACTGTGTCATATAAACGCAGTGTTATCTTGATCGTTTACACATGAAGGTAAGGTGATCAGCCCTCCGCTTCAGGTACTAGTCATGGACTATTGAATAAATATTACGGTGAAAAAATCACTTATATTTATTTTACCCCCCTTTGGAATCGAACCCGGGACCTCCAGAACGGTAGCCGAGTGTGCTGACCATTACACTACGACGGCGGAATAAAATATAATAAAATAATAAGTCCGATGTCCAGACAGGTCTTATGATATATAAAAGATATGTATTTACAACATTTTGTTCGCAAATCTAGATTATCTCCAATTATAGGAGTCATTTTTCATATTAGTTTTTGACATCTTAACAAAGATGAAGAAGAAAATGGAAGTCAGGGCATTTACGGGGCTTACGACCGTCATAGGCTGGTTTATAGAGTGGTTTTAGTGATCACTCAACACACGCGTAATACTCACTTATTCTACCCATAATTGACAACCACATTACTCAAATTTTGGAACTTCTAATTATATTGATAAATTTTGAAACAAACTGTTTGAATCAACTAAAACTTCACTAGAGACATCTATGGTGAGATGACTGAAGCTTTTTATTGAGCAGAAAGTCTTTTATTTGTATGTGAGGTCCAAATCCTTGAGTAAATTCACATGCATACTCAATAAACGCTTGAAAACATCATTTTCATATTTTTTCCCTTATAATTTAACCAGTTAATTTATTTACAGCATTTTGAGTGTGTTCAAAACATTTTCACAAATTTGGATTATCTCCAATTAGGAGTTATTTAAAAATAAGTCCGTAAGCCTAGTAAATTTCTTAACTTCCATATTCTTCTTCACCTATGTTAAGAAGTCTTTTTTTTAAATAGATCCTAATTGGAAATAATTCAGATTTGTGGACAAGTATTTGTACACTCAAAATGTTGTCAAATTCATAACTTGATGTCTTGTTGCATTGATTTAAATAAAAGAGGTATAACAATTCATTCTGATTTATGAATTTTAAAAACATAAAACACAAATTTAATTGTATAACGATTTATATAATCGTAAAAACAAAATCGGGCTCATTATAAATTCGTTTTCATCGAAACTGAAAGTGATGAGGCGAAAATCGGAAGGGATTCCAGCGAAAGTGAGAGAGAAGATTCACTTTCTGTCGTGTGAAAGAGAACGGAGAGTCACGATTTTCTATTATGTGAATTTAGATGCGTTTCGCTTCAAACAGCAAGGCAGGTAGGTATGCCAGAATTCAAACGGTGAATCGACCATTCATTATTGGACCCGAATCGTCTATTATAATCTTTTTCATATGATTTATTGAATTTTTTTGCAGATACTTGCACATTTAGGATTTTTTACGGAGTGTGTGGAAGTTTCTTGTAAGGGAATGTTATTAATTATGAGTATTTTAATATTATAAATGTTTTAGAATTAAATAAACCCTGATGATGACAAAGTTCTTGTCGAAACCAGTAGGTTAAAGTAAACTAATAATAAAAAAAGTGGTTAAAACAAAGTTGTTTAATTATATAAAGATAATCATATGATTTTTTGGCATCTTAGCATAAATTAAAAAGGATATTAGCATTTACAGGGCTTACAACCGTCATATGCTGGTTTTATGGATCACTTTACACAACATTCACAAACAACATTAACATTCACAAATTCTACCCATGATTGACAACCGCAGTACTGAAATTCTTGAAACTTCTAAATAATCAATATAATAATTGAATTCGGAACAAAATGTTTGAATTCACTAGAATTTCACGGGAGACATATATGGTGAGATGAGAGAATCTTTGAACTAAGCAGAAACTCTTTCATTAGTATGTGAGGTCCGATTCCTAGATTATACTCATATATATGGGAAACGGTAGAAAATAAATAAAAATATGTTTGTTATTTTTTTATATATTTTAAGTACATGTACATATACTCGTATGTATATATATATATATATATATATATATATATATATATATATATATATATATATATATATATATATATACATATATATGTACTTAACAAATATTTTTTGTTGTGTTAATTTTTATTATTATTATTAAAAATAAGAATCTTGAAATCTTTAAACAACTCGACACTGGCTAGAACACTCAAAAAGGGTGAAAAGCCATTAATAATAAGAATAAAAAGAAAAACGAGATGTAATAAAAAATACCTCATTTTTAATTATCTACCCTCTAATTGCGAACCGCTAAATGAGGTATCAAACGTTTTAAGTTGGTTGGAAGAAATTGCTTCCTATCAATTAGCTCGCCAATGTTATTTTTTTTCTATACATGAAGTAAACTTCAATAAATAAAGCACTCTCCTTACCACCCATTGTTTACTTTGTGTGATACCACTTTTTTTAGCATACCACAAAGTTATCAATGCTTTTAAATTATAAAATATATTAAAATAAATAAATAAAATACAACATTTTGAGTGTGTCCAAATATTTGTTCACAAAATCTGGATTATCTCCAATCACAGGAGTTATTTTCATATTATTATTGACAAAATTTTGATTTAGTGAACAAGTATTTGGACACACTCAAAATGTTGTAAATAAATTATCTGGTCAAATTGTAAGCTTAAATAATAAAAATGAAAATGATATTTTCTGGCGTTTCTCGTGTGTGTGATTAATAAAAAGCTTCTTTTCATATCACCAATAGATGTCTCTAGTGAAGTTATAGTGATACAAGAATAATGTTTTAAAATTGGTTCATATAATATATATATATAGAATTTCTAAGAATTTGAGTAGTGTGGTTGTCAACAATGGGTAAAATTGGTGAATGTTACACGTAAACCAGCCTGTGACGGTCGTCAGCTTCGTAAATGCCCAGGCTTCCAAATTCTTCTTCGTCTTTGATGAGATGTCAAAAATAATAAATAAAATAATGTAATATGGGTAAATAATTGGTTGAGATAATTTTCCACTTTTGAGGTTAGATTAACTTTCACAGTTCGTCTTCTGACACGTCTAGAGTATAATAAGCCCGACCTTGTGCATTATATTCCGAATCAGACCAATTTGGACATACGGCGTTTTTCTCGTACGCCCTTGAATCATTTTCCGCGTTCATCTGGTCCACATAACCTGCGGATCTTTTGTAACCTCTTTGTGCGATTGCACGGCACAGCATCGCCAGACCTTGTGGGCTCGCTACATAATAAAGGCACAATCAAATTACTTGAAAAACAATCTCCGTGACCACAATTCAGAACGATGTATGAACATAATACCCGTCCTAATTTAAGATTTTCTTTATAAGCGGTGTAAATGATACATGATTCTTGAATGGATCTATTCATGTCTTGAAACGGGTCAAAATATACCCAATTATACTGCTTTTGTGATAAGTTAAATAAAAATTGAAAATCAATATTTTTTTCTGGCTCCATCGCAACTAATCATCTTTGTAAACTGTTGGCAGCTCCCCTCGTCCTCAGATTGTAGGTTCTTCTGTCATGGACAACGTCACCTAGGCCATGCCTTTGAATCATGTTATCTTTCTGCAGCATTCATGATTTTTTTATATTCTTTTAGAAGTCTTTCGAGAAAGATTCATGGCAATCGTCTGATTTACAATATGTCCAGATTTTTTATACATCCAATTTAGGCAATTAAGATGGATGGGCATATTTCCTATATACCCATACCATTTCATCTCAATTGCCCTTCCTCTACCCTACTATTGATGTATGTTGCACCCAGGCTTCCACGAATGCGTGAACTCTTTATTTTGTCTCTAAGGGACACTTCAGCTGACCATCTCAGCATTCGCATTGCATAATTTTTAAACGTATAAATATATGTACAACATTTTGAGTGTGTCCAAATACTTGTTCACAAAATTTGGATTATCTCCAATTACAGGATTTATTTTCATATTATTTTTTGACATCTCATCAAAGATGAAGAAGAATATGGAAGTCTGGGCATTTACGAATATTTGATTATAATCCAGGATTCGGATCTCACATACTAATATAAGAGTTTCTGCTTAGTAAAAAGCTTCTTTACATCTCACCAATAGATGTCTCTAGTGAAGTTCTAGTGATTCATGAACAAGGTTTCTAAATTGGTTCATATATATAGAAATTCCAAGAATTTGAGTAGTGTGGTTGTCAATAATGGGTAGAATTGGTGAATGTTACACGTGTGTAAAGTGATCACTTAAACCAGCCTATGACGGTCGTAAGCCCCGTAAATGCCCAGACTTCCATATTCTTCTTCATCTTTGATGAGATGTCAAAAAATAATATAAATATATGTATTTTTCAACAAAGATGACTGTTGGGTAAGCTGATCAATATATCTAGGAGTTCCAATAAATTGAGTTGTATGGTTGTCAATCATGGGTAGAATTGGCAAATGTTGCACGTGTGTAAAATGATCGCGTAACCAGCCTGTGACAGCTCAAAAGCTCTGTAAATACCCAGACTTTCGTATTCGTCTTCATCTATGCTGAGTTATCTAAGAATGTTTTATGATTGTTTGGTATTAATATCTTTCAATATCATAGTCAAAAACCACGTATATATTTTGATCCTCCAATACGGTAGAGAAACTTCTAAATTACGATATATGTATTTACACAACACCTGAGCTTAGTTATTGTCTCGACTTGAGATGAAACATCTGTCGTTTGTGATTGATATATTATAATTCAAAGCTGATTAAATTATATTTTGTGTATAAAAAGCATTGCTAAATTTGTGGTATGGTAATACATCCTAACTATGGTAACTCTCCTTATCATTCATCGTTCACTTGTGTAATATCACTTTAATAAACACCAATTCCTGACTACCGGTTCCTGAATAAACATTCTATCATGAGTTCATTGAAATAAAATTATAACTGTCTGACATTTGTACAAAAATAAAATTTTGAAAGACAAAAAGATGACAAATCGCTCACTCCTTTCAAGAACGTCACAAATCAAAAATCGTCAATTTTGAGTTGTGCATGTTTTCGGAATGCCCAGAAAATGTACTATATCCCAGCAAAAGAGGCATATTTTTAACATAATATTTACCCGCTACAGGGCAGATAATGTTGTTTTTGCATTTTGAAGAAAACGTATTGTTTAATTATTTTTTCAAATAAACTAAATATTTTTCAAATGGAGAAAAAACCTTCAGGTTTTACCTAAAGAGACCTGTTGCACAGTAAAAAGTTCAATAATTGAAATTTATTTTTAATACATTGTGTTATATTTTTAAACTTTAAAAACATTCTCCTGAAAAATCAAGTTTTTTGATTTATGACGTTCTTGAAAGGAGTGAGCAAAATGAATAACAATGGGAATATTTTTAAAATAATTAAATTAAGTAAAATCTATGTTGAGATGTTAACTGTAAAAATAACTCCGAAATGGATATAATCCAGATTTTTGAACACGTATTTGGACACATTCAAAATTTTGTAACTTTATATATTTTTATATTATTTCGAGAAATAAAAATACTTTGTGTTCTGATCCACTCACATTTTTATTAACCAACTAGTTTCGACAACAACCTGTTGCCCTCTTCAGGGTTTCATTTATTACTGAAGAGGGTTTCATTTATTACTGAAACCCTGAAGAGGGCAACAGGTTGATGCCGAAACTAGTTGGTTAATAAAATGTGAGTGGATCAGAACACAAAGTATTTTTATTTCTCGAAATAATATATAAATATGATCCACAAAGTTAATGCTTTCAATATTCAAAACATTATATATTTTTTATTGATTCTTTTTTATAAAAGTTACATAAATATACCACTTTACAAATATCTTTATTTTTTTACCTTTGTTTAAAATAAAAACAAACGACAGACAGCATAAAAAAAATATTCTCACGGAAAAATACCCGGAAAACATTTCATAGAATCATTATACACATTATATATTTTTCGACTTAAAAAATAAATATTTACAGATAAGAAGCGATCGCTCTTTTAGTATAATAAAATGGCATATCTTCAAACCATTTCTGCTCCATATCTTCAATAATAACAAACCATTTTATGTAGATCACGGTGCATCATCCAAATAGGCTATCATCAATTCTACAAGGAAAATTGCGTAATGTCTGAAAAGATTGAGGCCGAAATCAAATTTTGAAAAGGAAATCTTTATTATTTGATTAATAGGATGTTATTGAACTTTATTGAATCACATTATTATTTATCGAGAAAATAAAACATGATCAAATTGTTTTTTTTTTACCCAGTAAATCGATGCCTGTTTTATGTGGACCTCACAAGGTGAATGAAAAATATCGCCATAGATGAGATTGTGAATGATTTGAAAATGTCTTAGAAGATATTTAAATTCTTTATTGATTCGGCATTAATTTTTTGGAGTAACGTGATGATTTAAATTTGTTGCAATGATTAAGGAAACACTTGTTTTTATACCACTTGAGTTTAATTAAAGACTACTAGTTTCGAAAGCTAAACATCCATCGTCAAGTCTGAATAATAACTAAAATATAAAATATAAAATTGTTCTATAAATAAGTGTTTCCTTAATCATTGTAACATGTCTTACCACAAAGTTAATGCCGAAACAATAAATAAAATATTTTAATTTGTATTTATTTTTATTTATTTAATACGGTTTTTAAAAATGTTTTTACAATTTTATCATATATATAACGATCTAAAAATTAAGAACGCAGTTCTCTTAAAAAAAAGACTGAGCTTTTGTGCTTGGAGAGGGATTTACACTTGTTTTACAACTTACAGTTAATTTTTATTGAATTTTTTTCTTACTTAGATTAACATTTACAAAATTTCTTTAATTTATTTTTTATCATTTTAATGTCTTCAATTTTTTATGTGTTTGTATGAAGGTTGTTGAAATACTTAGTTCTCAAATATTTGAAATTCTGTTGGAATTTTTCGGTATTGTAAAGTCATGTTTATTTCTCAAAGACGAGCTTATTATAAATATTTTGTTTATATTATAAGAATAAAACACTTTCACAAGACCACTTAAGAGTTTATTAATGGAAATATTACTAGTTTCGAAACAACAGATATTTTTTTGAACATATGCAGTTCTCGAAACTAATCGTTTTTATGTATTTTCAATTAATTTTTTTCTGGTAAATGGCACTTTTAACAAAATGTGGTATTTACCACTATTTCTTTTTTTAATTTAAAAAGTAAAACTTATTATTTTTTGACATCTCATCAAGATGAAGAAGAATATGGAAGTCTGGGGATTTACGGGGCTGACGATCGTCATAGGCTGGTTTAAGTTATCACTTTACACACGTGTAACATTCACCAATTCTACCCATTATTGACAACCACACTACTCAAGTTCTATATATATGAACCAATTTAGAAACCTTGTTCTTGAATCACTAGAACTTAACTAGAGACATCTATTGGTGAGATGTAAAGAAGCTTTTTACTAAGCAGAAATTATTATATTAGTTTGTGAAGTCCGAATCCTGGATTATAATCACACATATGAGAAACGACAGAAAACCCAATTTCATTTTTATTATTTAAGCTAATAATTTGACCAGATAAATTATTTACAACATTTTGAGTGTGTCCAAATACTTGTTCACAAAATCTGGATTATCTCCAATTACAGGAGTTATTTTCATATTATTGTAATTTTTTTTAAATAAAAAGTAAATGAATATAACTCCTGTAATTAGAGATAATTCACAGATTTTGTGAACAAGTATTTGGACACACTCAAAATGTTGTAAGTAAAACTTAAATTTAAAAAGGATAGATGGTACCACAATGTGTGTGTTTACTGGATTCCAAGCACTCTTTTTTATCTTAATTTCATCAAATTATTGAACTATGCTGTGACACGTGTTTCGATGTATTCTACCTTTATATCAAAACCTTATAAGGACATTGAATTAATCGAAATACGTGTCACAACATAATTGAATAAAAAGTTATTTTTACCTAGTAAATTATGTTTCTAAAATAGAATAGCATTACCACAATATGACTGCGGATTAATTAATTGAATTTATTATTACATTATGAAAATGTTCATACATATTTCGATGGATTTCATGCCAGTTGATTTATGTACAGCCTCTTGAATTTATGATATTTGTGGAAATAATTGGAATTTTCCTGAGATTTTTTGCATTTTATGGTATTATATTACTGCCATCAACGATAGTCCGTTCGCTTATTTTGTGTTTTTACTCTTTTATAAAAATAGAATCCATCAAATATAAATGTAAATAGATTATAGTTAATAAATATATATATATATATATATATATATATATATATATATATATATATATATATATATATATATATATATATATATATATATATATATATATATATATATTTATATATATATATATATATATATATATATATATATATATATATATATATATATATATATATATATATATATATATATATATATATATATATATATATATATATATAAATATATATATATATATATATATATATATATATATATATATATATATATATATATATATATATATATATATTATATATATATATATATATATATATATATATATATATATATATATATATATATATATATATATATATATATATCATTGAATCATCCATGGTTTCTTCATCACCGTTGTATCACTAAGATTTATTTGCCCTAATTAAGGCAAAAACCTTGCATATATATATATATATATATATATATATATATATATATATATATATATATATATATATATATATATATATATATATATATATATATATATATATATATATATATATATATATATATATATATATATATATATATATATATATATATATATATATATATATATATATATATATATATATATATATATATATATATATATATATATATATATATATATATATATATTATATGTGTGTGTGTGTGTGTGTGTAAAGATAAATTAAGAAACAGTTACGACAAATTAAAATATGATGTCACTCAAACAACCATACGCTATATACTATCAAAGTAACTTTGAGTACTATGCGATGAAGCTGTATAACGTGTTTCTGTTATCTATAGGGTCCGCCATCTAAAGTTTTTTTTTTCAACTAGTGCTTATTTCGTGAATGGTAACACTTAGCTCATGTCTGATTTGACAGATAATTAGTTTTATCCTTCCGCTGAGCGAATATGGTTGTGTATACGCTTGAACAACGCTGGGAAATATTGCGACATTACTTTGAAAATCATGGTAATGTTGCAGAATGTGTGCGAAAATTGCGTACGGTTTTTGGAAGAAGAGAAGCACCGTCAGCTCCGTATGTTCGTTATCTTGTGAAAAAAGTGAAAGAAACTGGCATCCTCATCGATAAACCAAAGCGTGAAAAGCCAAAAACAGTGCGTACACCCGAGAATATCGATGTTGTGGCAGAAAGTGTGCGTGAAGCGCCATCAACATCAATTCACCGTCGTTCTCAACAATTGAACATTTCGGAGACATCATTGAGACGAATTTTGCATAAAGACCTTGGTATGACGCCATACAAAGTCCAATTGGTTCAGGAGTTGAAGCCAACTGACCATCCAATGCGTTTTCGCTTCGCTGAGTGGGCCTGCGATCGACTTACAGAAGATGCCGATTTTGCCAAAAAAATCATCTTTTCGGATGAAGCTCATTTTGATCTTGGCGGGTATGTAAACAAGCAAAATTGTCGTATTTGGGGCACAGAAAACCCGCACGCATACATTGAAAAGCCGGTACACCCAAAACGAGTCACTGTTTGGTGCGGATTTTGGTCCAGAGGCATAATTGGGCCATTTTTCTTTGAAAATGAGCAAGGAGTGGCCGTTACAGTCAATGGCGATCGTTATCGGGCCATGTTGAACGGATTTTTGTTCACAAAAATTGAAGAGGAGGATATTGGCAACATTTGGTTTCAACAGGACGGCGCTACGTGCCACACAGCCGAAGCTACACTCGATGTTTTGCGCCCTGTTTTAAAAAAAAAAAAGTTATTTGGCGGACCCTTTATAAAGTTATTAAATAATAAACCTTTATAAATAACGCTATTCACAGTTTAATTATGATGGTTATTAGATCTGATATAGATTACATCTTTTGGCTATGAATAACCAAACTAATTACTGAAAAATAAGTATTGAAAAATGTACTCTGCACATGTACAAAAAAATCCAGCGAGGAAACTTTTTGTAAATTTAACATTATAAATAATTTTATGATAAAAAACAAAAAACGACAATGGGTTAAGCATTTTTTTTATGTAAAATTGTTTAAACTTATATTACGATTTTTAAAACGTACGCACTATACAAAACGCACAACGTTCCTCAACTAAATTTGATGGCCTCGTTTATTAATTTGCGTTATTGAAATTATTGACTTGTTTGTTTTTGAAGTTTTTATATATTTAAAATAATTCATGGTTGTTTTTCTCTCTGTTCACGAAGTAATATAACTTATCTCTTAATTTATCATTGGAATTGTTGTAAACATGTATAAATATAACTTAAAAAATTATATACCTCAAAAGATTGAAACATGACGATGTAGAAGTGATACCCAGAGGAACTTCTGGAAATTTAGTACAATATTGGGAACTAACTACCGGTCACTACTAATTAATTCTCGGAGATCACAAAAAAATACTCACAGAACTTAAAATGACTTTATTTGCGTTATAACTGTTTTTTTTTTCTTCTTCTTAAAATACTTTAATGTTATGTTATCAGATAATAAGATTTACAAATGTAATATGTACTATAGAACGGGGCTCCTTGAACTTTAGTGTGTTACTTGAGCCCAGTACAAAATCTGTATTTGGTCTACAATAATGAACGTATGGACATGATTCATTGTTTCCCTGACAGGTGACACTTATTGTGACGATACTTCGAGCGATACCACGATCTATTTTTTTTTGTACTAGGCTCAAGTAACACATCAAAGTTCAAGTAGCCCCGTTCTACGGTACATAAATTATTATACATGAATATCTTGGCAATTAAAAATAATTAATTTTATGTTTTTTTCTAGGCGGCGTTATTTAATCCTAAATAACCCTTTTAATAATTTATGTTTTCAAGTTATGTTAGGGCAATATCTTCTAACTATCCAATAAACCTATATCACAGGGCAAGGCTCGTTACCTTGCACAGCTGTTAGTGAGTTAGGTTATTAATAATTTATATTTTGAATATTAAAAGCATTTTCTTTGTGGTTCAAAGTGATATTTTATTTTGAGAAATAAAAAGGCTTTGTTTTTGATCCACTCACATTTTCACTAAAACCAACTAGTTTCGGCAACAACTTGTTGCCCTCTTCAGTCATAAAATAAACCCTGAAGAGGGCAACAGGTTGTTGCCGAAACTAGTTGGTTTTAGTGAAAATGTGAGTGGTTCAAAAAATAAAGTCTTTTTATTTCTCAAAATAAATTAATAATTTACTAATTTAATCGTTGTCAATTAAAAAATCAGCAGAATGGTGAACCTTATACACAAATGCAAAGTGATTACTAAAACTAGCTGACGACAATTCGTAAGCCCTGTTAATCGATAGCCCTGTTAAATCGTAAGCTTTTTTAAATTATAAAGTTTTTCCTCATCAATTGCTTTCCGTTCATATTTTTTATGTTTTCTTTTTTATAAAAAGTCGGGCATCCTTGCTCTAAGAATGATATTTTGAAGAAATAAAACATATTTCGACAAATACATATGACATATCGCTCACTCCTTTCAAGAACGTCATAAATCGAAAATCGTAAATTTTTAATTGTGCATGTTTTCGGAATGCCTAGAAAATATTCTATATCCCAGCAAAAGAGGCATATTTTTAACTTAATATTTACCCGCTACAGGGCACAAAGTGTTGTTTTTGCATTTTGAAGGAAAGGTATTGTTTAATTATTTTTTTAATGTAGTAAATATTTTTCAAATGGAGAAAAAACCATAAGGTTTTACCTAAAAACATCTGTTGCACAGTAAAAAGTTCAATAAGTGGCTTGATATTTATTTTTAATACATTGTATTATATTTTTAATTTTTAAAACGTTCTCCTGAAAAATCTTTTTTTTTTATTTATGACGTTCTTGAAAGGAGTGAGCGATATGACATATACATTTACATACGCACAGTATAAGAAAAAATAAATGAATATTAAACTCAAATTGAAAAACCGCGCGCCAGTGAATCTTAGCCTAGTGTCGTGTTTTGCAACATTGATCTATATAAAATAGAGTTGAGGTAAAAAATAAGCGCAGTTCTCTTTGTGAATCGCAAGTGGCCATTCCTGAACTCGAGTGCCCAGTAATGCATTGTTACTTCATCGTTCAACGCAACTTTTACTAGAGAAAAGTTCACCGAGACATTACACACCGGCCCGGGTCAATTTGGATCAAAAGACATCTTGAAATATTACAAGTAAGTTATTTTCAACCCTTATTTTGTTAACATTGTGAAAATGAAAAAAAGTAGGTTACTTTAAATGTATATCACCAATACAATTCAAAGGACAGTGTCGGGTTGTGGTCCCGTGGTTAGTGTCGCGGACTCTTGAGTCAGAGTTTCTCAGTTCGAAACCACTCTACCACAATTTGATACCTTTTTCTAATAATGACACACTTAGGCTCACAGAAATAGTATGAAATCGAATTATTTTTGTAAATAATAAAAACATAAATATGTATTTCTCTTTTTTTTATTCAAAAAATTGGATTCATTTTCGACATTTAAAATTCCGATTAAATCATTTTCTTCCCCTAGTATTTATTCATTATTTTTTTTACAAACGGCGCAAACAAATTGTAACAAATATATTACAAATTAAAAATATACAGTTTTACTTATAAAGTTAGGATAGTCAATTTTTATTATTAAAAGTAGTTGCGGTAAAAAAATAAACACAGTAAATAAACGAATATAAAATTAAAACAGTAAATCATAACAAAACTTTAAGACAAATTGAATTTCTTGGTTTTGCATACATATTATAGTATACTGTATCAAAACATGCTGTACCAAAACATCCTTTCAACAATATATCAAAAAACTTGATTTTTCAGGAGATCGTTTTTAATGTTTAAAAATATAATACAATGTATTAAAAATAAATATCAAGCCACTTATTGAACTTTTTACTGTGCAACAGATCTTTTTAGGTAAAACCTGAATGATTTTTCTCCATGTGAAAAATATTTACTATATTTAAAAAAAAAACTTTTATTCTAAATGCAAAAACAACACTTTCTGCCCTGTAGCGGGTAAACATTATTTTTTTATTTTTAATTAATGTTTTACTTACCACAAAGTGACTGCCGAATCAATTTAAGTAAATATTAAGTTAAAAATATGCCGCTTTTACTGGAATATAGTACATTTTCTGGGCACTCCGAAAACAAACACAACTGAAAATTGACGATATCTGATATATGACGTTGTTGAAAGGAGCGATATGTCGTATCATAATAACAATAAAAAATAAAGATAAAACAGATTTTGTTTTTTTTTTTAAATATGTTAATAGAATTTTCGATTTATTGGTTATTTGTGTTATGTCAGTAGTACCTATTAGCCGATTGCTTACTAAATTGTGTGTTTGCGAGTACCCTCTTAACACAGCATTAAATCAAACAGCAAAATAATAAAGACATCTGCATAACAACTATTATACAATGCTTCTTCAAAACCACAAACTGAAAGAGAAATAAATAATTAAATTATGTTTCTATTATAATTTAATTATTCGAATAAGAACTTTTACTCAACTTACGTAATCTCGATTTACGCCAAGATTCTTTATTGCATTATTCAATTCACGACTTCTTGAAAAACTATTTTTTCACCATTAGCAAAGTATGTATCGGCGGGTGTGTATGAGGAGATACGTGAATGTAGATGAGGCGAAGATTGTGTGCAAAGACACTTTGGTGTGGCGTTTTATTCTCTCTGACTACCCCTGCGGAGGAGTGGCATGATTAAATGGCTAGTTATGGCTAGTTAAAAAAACATCTCTCAAATTTTTTGATAATATTCGTTGTCGAAAATCAAACACAATTACCAAAGCTGTCATTAATTGATTTGGCAGTCACTTTGTGGCAATATCTATCATTTTTTAATTTACTTGGTAAAATATACTTTTCCTTAAAATCGTTTTTTTTATTCGGGAACTGTACAGCTTTACATTTAGTAAAAGTATATAATAAAAATTGTTACATACATAAAAAAAAACAATTACGCAATTCCACATTCATGTAATAATATCGATCAAAAACATCACTAGATAAAAAAAAAGAGTGGGGGTATGTGTGTGTATGAGGAAGGGTGTAAAAGGGTAAAGGGTATGGTAAAAAACAATAGGCGCATATAATTATGACGCGTATTTTAATGCAATAGGCATAAAACTGTTGCGGAATGCATCAAAACACGTATCACAGTAGATTATAAGAAATAGTGGTATTTACCAAGAAAAACTTATAATAAAAATGAATAGATATTACCACAATCTTACTGCGGAATTAATCAATGAAAATATACATTTTACAACGTTTTGAGTGTGTCAAAATACTTGTTCACAAATCTGGATTATTTCCAATAAGGAGTTCTTTTAAAAAAATACATCTGATGAAGAAGAATATGGGAGTCTGGGCACACACGTTTCGAAATTAACCAATATAATTTGTTCCAAGAATTTTAGTAGTGTGAGTGCCTATCATGGGTGAAATTGGTGAATGTAACATGTGTGTAAAGCGATCACTTAAACCACCCTATGACGTTCGTAAGCCCCATCAATACCCAGACATCCATATTCTTTATAATCTACGTTGAGATGTCAAAAAAAATAATAAAAAATTACGCTTTATTGGAGATAATATACACATTTGTGAATAAGTATTTAGACTTACTCAAAATTTTGTAAAATATGTCACTTTGTGGTAATATTTTAATTTTAAAAAAAGATTTACTTAGTAAATACCATATTTCTTATAATCCTTATAAACTAGCCCATGACGTTCGTAAACTGCTTAAACGCCCAGACTTCTATATTCTTCGTCATCTATGTTAAATGTGAGATGTCAAAAATATGTATGTATCTAGATTTTTTTCTTTACTCGACTGTCGCTAAGTCGGGGGCGTACGCAAGTCGAAGTGAAGTAATTTCGTAATAATTGTGAGATACTTTCGTCGTTATAATTGTGTTGCCTATGTTATTAACTTTATTATGTTATTGTAATTTTAATGAAAATGTGTAATTTAAAAAGGCAGGTGTCTGACTAATGGTAAGAAATCGGGTGGGAGGTTATTGTAGGTTAGTTGATATCAACTTTCTTGTGGAGAAGATGGCTTTGAATCGTGAATAGAAATAATTCGAAAATTAATAATCGTTGATGTGAAAACGTCGTAACGTGAGTGTGCAGAAACCCTTACAAATCATTCCCATTTTTTTCGACACTAAGTTTTATTAACAGAACAACTGCAAAGACTCATTTGTTTTATAAAATTCTACTTGAAATGCTTCCCATATCTTATATGTAATTATCATTTAAATAAACTATATAAAATTCATAATTTCTATATTGAAAGTATTGTTAACTTTGTTAAGGTAAGGAAGAGTTCTTTACGGTGGTATGGACATGTGGAGCGAATAGATAACGAGAGAATGAGTAAGAAAATATATGTAGCGAATGTGAGAGGGAAAACAGAACGAGAACGACAGAAAAAGACTTGGCACGATCAGATCAATCAGAACCTAAAATCTGGCGGCATCAAAAGTCTGCGTAATCGGACAAATGTATGGATGTGAAGGAGGCGAGGAGTGTATGTCAGGACAGAAAATTGTGGCGTTCCATCCTCTCTGCCTACCCCTGCGGGGAAACGGCGTGATGGTAGTAGTAGTAGTAGTAGTAGTAGTAGTAGCTTACTTTGTGGTAAAAAAACTTTTCAAATAAACCTGCAAAAACTCATTTGTTTTATAAAATTCTACTTCAAATCCATATCTTATGAGTATTTATTATTCAAATAAACTTTATAAAATTCATATTTTGTACATCAAAAGCATTGTTAACTTTGTGGTATGGTAATATAACACTCTCCTTATCATTCATCGTTCACTTTGTGTAATACCACTTTAATAAGCACTGATTCGTGACTACCGGTATCGGAATAATCATTCCACCATCTGGTCGTTAAAATGAAATTATTACGTTCTTTAATTTTTTTGAATGAGAGAAAGAAGACTCTCTTTTCTCTCTTTACAATTATTTCTCGTTAAAATTATGTATGAGGAGATGCATGAATGTGGAAAAGGCAATGATTATTTGCAAAAACAGATTGTAGAGGCCTTCTTTTCTCTCTGCCTACCTTTACGAGTATTTTATTAATTTTTAATTATTTTATTTATATATTATTTTCTCGTTTCATTTCATACATGAAAAAAAACCTTTTTTTTCGGTAACCCTTTATTATACATAAAAGCAAAGATAACAATATTAATATGATCATCTACTTTTTTACAGAGGAAAACCTGCATAAACTTCCGGTAACAGCATAAAGGTTATTTTTCTTCGAAACGATGGCGTTACTAAAGGTATGTGTAAAAATCAATTAAATTCTATACGTTTTCACAAATAACGTTAATATTTAACCTTTTAATGAAAACTACATACAAAAAACACATGGCTGGCGTACAATGGAGTCCTGGTTTCGCTAATGTATGGAAGTGAAGCATGGAGTTGGTAAAAGAAAGATGAAAGTAGGCTGAATGCAGTCGGAATGCCATCTCTCAGTGCGGTAAAAGAATGCAAGGCTGAGATAACAAGCGAGTGTTTTGATGAATTGCATGAAATTATAATAACTTTAAACATAAAGAGTAAATCCACTCACGAGTAGGCGTAGGCTATGAAACTTAAAAAGTTGAAGCCTGAGTAGGGTCATGATAAGCTGTGTTGCATAAGCCGTAGCTAGATTTCAGAGTCACTTGGACGTTAGGTAATTAAAAAAAAAACTGAGATAAGCATTATCGATAAAATTAAGAAAAGTATGTTGAGATGGTTTGGGCATAATAATTGAAAGAGTGGAGAAAGAACCGTAAAACTGGACAAAAAGGCAGAGGAAGACCGAGAAAAACTTGACACGATTAAGTAAATGGAATATTTGGGAGTGGTCAGGCCGTTAATATAATTAATTTGTGTCGCAAATTCTAAATCGGAACTAATTAACTCGAAAGTGTCGGGTTGTGGTCCCGTGGTTAGTGTCGCGGACTCTTAAGTCAGAGTTTCTCGGTTCGATCCCACTCTACCACATTTTGAAACCTATTTTTAATAATGAGCCGCTTAGGCTCACAGAAATAGCATGATATTGAAATAATTGTGTAAATAATAAAAACACAAATATTTCTCTTTTATTAAAAAATAAGAGCTTCCATAAACGAGAAGTATATTTATGTATTAATTTTAAATCAAACACAGACATTCGTTTGATAATGCCCTAATAAGGTGAAACAATTGTCATACTACAATTTTTTGAAGTGTTTTTGATAATAAAATACAACTTGGTAGACTCAAAAAAAAATTTATGGAGTTCTACAAATTAAACGCCAAATCAATAAATAGAGCAGTATATTACTCAAATAAAAAGTATAAAGATAAAGAAAAAATATGTAATTCTGGGCATATACAGAGCTTATGACCTGTCATAAGCTGGTTAAGTGATCACTTCTCACACGTGTAACATTCACCCATAATACAACCACACTTTTAATTTTTTTGGAACTCATACTCATATACTATATGTTCATAAACAATAATAATACAATCAAATTATAAGCTGCATAAAAACTGAAAATCACGTTTTCAGACGTCTTCCAGTATGTAAAATTCATTCATTCAAACCCTTCTCCGCACCCCAATGGTGCATAAGGCACTGCATCATATAAACGCAATGTTATCTTGATCGTAAACACATGAAGGAAAGGTGATCAGCCCTCCGCTTAAAATAATTCGAAATAAATGTTGAAGAGGCAAAGATTTTTCGCAAATTCAATTCTCTGCCTGCCCCTGAGGGGAAGCGTCATGAAGGTTACTTAGTTATTCAGTTAGCAAGTTAAAATTGGTATATTTCATTTCACTAATGAATACGTATATAAAAAAAATAATTCGACCAATTATCTCGATAAAGAAACGCGTTATATGAAATTGGATTAAAAGAACAATGCGGTGTATTACTTCTCTCAAGTACAGAGTTGCCACATACCGCTCTACGTACGCAGAGTTGATGAAATTTTCTTTAAAAATATCCCACACATCTATTATTATTTCAAAATATTTTTTCAAACCTATATTAGGCCATTGAAGCCATAAATAATTTCTATGTTTCTTATTTTTTTGACATCTCAACGCAGATGAAGAAGAATATGAGAGTCTGGGTATTTACAGGGTTTTTGATCTGTCATGTTCTGTCACTTTTTGCACTACACAACTCAAAAAGGAACTCCCACATGTACAGAATAAAATAACAACTGCGAAGTTTTTTCCATATGAATATTTGTGTAAAAAACTACATACTTAGTTGTTATTTTGATTCTATAAATTATTTCATTAATTGATTCGGCAGTCACTTTGTGGTAAAATCTATCCATTTTTAATTAATGTTTTACTTAGTAAATACCACTATTCCGTATAATAGTGGTATTTACTAAGTAAAACATTTTTTTTAATTACGGCATTGAAATAAATTATATATTTTTATTTTTTATGTATCATTAATCGTTTTTAAATATTTTTTCATAGATTATTATTTGGCTACCGTTCTGTAGGTCTCGGGTTCAATTAATAAAAAAATCTGTACAATTGTTACATTCTATTATTAACTTACATTATACCTTTGTTAATTTCATTTTGCGTAAACGAAGACAAAACATGGCATTTTAGTTACATATTTTGAAGATTTATAGACTTCCTGTAATTAAAAAATCATTTTGATTGTAATTATTTTACAAGGCTTTGTGTTGTAGCATTTTTTTTAAACTTTCAATCTTATTTTTCACATTAAATTAACTAAAATAATGTACTGGATTGTAAAATTACAAATAATTGCAAACATGACAGAATGAAATTTATATATGTATATATGTAAATATATATATATGTATATATATATATATATATATATATATATATATATATATATATATATATATATATATATATATATATATATATATATATATATATATATATATATATATATATATATATATATATATATATATATATATATATATATATATATATATATATATATATATATAATATTTGTTGTTTTTTATATAAAATGTATTGTAACGAAGAAATATCACTACAATACAATCCTACAAAATATACAACAATAGTTAAACAATAACGCCTTAGTCAATAAACCCAGATTTATGAACAAGGATTCTGACACACCTAAAATATTACGAGATATATCTTCTTTTTTAATTCACGCACAATTTTCCACATATTATTCTAAGGAATCTCAATTGGTTCATTCATGAAAATTATCAATCGCATCAATGAAAAATAGCAAGGCCAGTTAGGAAAAAGTACAAGTATCCCACCGGAGTATTAATATAACGTGCAAAACGTCCAAAAGCACGGAAGACCAGATCAATCATTCCCACATACACGCATTGTTGGACTTCAAACAATGGCCCGATGGTAGACTAGAATCACAGTGAACAAAACGTACCCGGGTTCGACGTCGAAAAATACAGAGCCATAATTAAAACTAAGACAGATTTAGCAGCCAGAGACCGTGGGAAGCCGAGATAAACAATGGTGCAAGATGTTATTCAGCGCTTTGTTTAGACAGAATTTGCTAATATTCAAATTGGGAGAAAAAGCGGTCGAAAGGAAATTTGCGAGGAGAATTCTTATAACACTCTCCTTATCATTCATTAATATGCTTGATACTTCACAAATTTTTCGACTGATGGCGTAACAATCGACCATAATTCATGTAAGATTTTTTTTCTTCCGGCTCAAAAGAATGATTTTGATGATCTTGATCAATCTTAAATTTACGTTTTTCTTGGTGAATAACACAATTTCTTAAAATCTATTGTGACACGTGTTTCGATGCATTCCGCATCATTTTTAAGCACCGTATAATGGATAGATATTACCATAAAGTGACTGCCGAATGAAGTTATGAAATAAGGCTAGGTTTTATAATTATCCATCATTTTTTATCTTTAAAAAATGTTATATTTCTGGTTTAAAGGAAGAAAAACACAAGACACTTATCGCTCACTCCTTTCAAAAACGTCAAATATCAAAAAAGTTGATTTGTCAGGAGATCGTTTTTAAAGTTTAAAAATAAAATAAAATGTATTGAAAATAAATATCAAGCCACTTATTAT
The DNA here is from genome assembly GCF_059751285.1 of Brachycentrus maculatus. Taxonomy (NCBI): domain Eukaryota; kingdom Metazoa; phylum Arthropoda; class Insecta; order Trichoptera; family Brachycentridae; genus Brachycentrus; species Brachycentrus maculatus. The sequence continues at coordinate 86,725 of NW_028281537.1, read as the reverse complement.
ATTTTTTATTGTGCAACAGATCTTTTTAGGTAAAACCTGAATGTTTTTTTTTCCGTTTGAAAAATATTTAGCATTTTTAAAACAATAATTAAACAATACCTTTTCTTAAAAATGCAAAAACAACACTTTCTGCCCTGTAACGGGTAAATATTAAGTTTAAAATATGCCGCTTTTGCTTGAATATAGTAAATTTTCTGGGCATTCCGAAAACATGCACAACTGAAAATTGTCAATTTTTTAAATATGGCATTGTTGAAAAGAGTGAGCTTTATTTCACCCTACGGATGACATGCATTTTCTTCTATGTCCAAAAGGATTAGTTTAATACTTCACCATTTGCTCAACTGATAACGTAACAATCAGCCATAATTCATGAATTTAAAAAAAAAAAACTTACCGGTTTGCGGCATAAATACAAGTTTCAAGAATAATTGCACTATGGATGTTCAATTAGTGTAGTTGGGTAGACGCTCGACTGCGAAACTGGTATACTGAGTATAGAAATATTTACTATCAATTCGTCTGGGTGTTTGTCATGTGTTTTACACAATCATCTTCCCTATCCTTACTATCCTGTCTGCAGAGAAGCGTCTAAAAGTAAGAGGCTTTGCGGGTTATTCCTTTGAAAACAAAAAACAAACAAAAATTGGGCAGAACGGTGAATTTTTCTCAAGTGTATAGAGAGATAACTTAAACCAGCCAAATTCTATATCTTGGCCACCTTGGGATAATCAGACTTTCATATACATACATGTTTCATATGAAGTAAGACACTTTTTACAAAAATCGACTTATTTGAGATCACACGAAGAAAACCTATTAATAACAATGATTAATGACAGCAAACTTTGTACATATTACACATGTATTACAAAAACAAGACAATTACACATGTTTCGAACATCATTTATTATTTTCCAATATATGAGCGATTTCCTCTTCGTGATAAAAGAAAAAAAAACATTGCTAAATCAAGTTAGAGGTCACATTTTCATTGTGCTACAGTTTTAAGTGGATCGAGTGACGTTGTTTGAAAATCCGACCAAGGTCAGGTTTTTCAAACGAAGCCCATTTGAAAAGGTGACAGTGAAGGATGATATATGGTCTGATCGTGTGAATAAACGCAGTCGAGTGGATAACTGGCCGGCTTTTGTAGGTGATCCCAATCGTATGCGAAAACAAAAGGAAATCATTTCGGATACGTTACATTATTTTCTAAATAAAATCTCTGGTCAAAGTATAAGGTTTGTGGAAAAATGAGAGTCATGTTTTCAGGCGTCTTGCAGTGTGTAAAATAATTCGGGAAGGATCTTGAAAACATTTTATAAAGGTCTCTGCTGAATAAAAAAGGTTAATCAACGCAACCATAGATGGTGCCCAGAACTCAACTGTAAATGACGGTTTACGAACTTATGTATATATATATATATATATTTATATATATACATATATTTTTATATATATATATATATATATATACATATATATATATATATATATATATATATATATATATATATATATATATATATATATATATATATATATATATATATATATATATATATATATATATATATATATATATATATATATATATATATATATATATATATATATATATATATATATATATATATATATATATATATATATATATATATATATATATATATATATATATATATATATATATATATATATATATATATATATATATATATATATATATATATATATATATATATATATATATATATATATATATATATATATATATATATATATATATATATATATATATATATATATATATATATATATATAAATATATGTATATATATTTTTTCCGCCTCCGTTGTATAATGGTCAGACCAGTCTGAAGGTGTCGGTAAAGACGAAACCCGGTAACTGGTCGAATAAAATATACGTAGGAAAATCCATATTCTTAAGAAAAAATATCAAGTTAAAATATAAAGTTATTATTTATTAAATTGTAAATGAGAACCTGTTTTTTACCACTTGATTTTTTTTTATTTTAACGACTAATTTCGGAAGTTACAGATGCTTTAATCGATGGGTCTTAGTATAGACTATTTTATTATAATTTATTTACCATATAAAACGCAGAAACGCAGCACACCAAGAAGTGTCAGTATAAAACTAAACAAAAATATGTATTAATAATTTCTAAAGAGGTCAGACCTCACGACTTGGCTATGATACTCTATTTAAAGCCTGTCATCAATCACATCTCGTTGAGAGAACTATCATTTTGTAATTTACCGTAATTAGAGCTTTAGTTTAGTAAACATTCGCTAAAGTTGAGAAATTTGGAGCATTAGTTGGACGATTTAGCGAGTTTTTTTTTAAATATATATTTTATAGGTATTCAAACTCTTTGTGAAACGTCTATTGTTCCTCTTTCTACTGAAGAAGAAAGCAGTTTTCGGGATCCCAGGGCTTACGAATTCATCATCCGCACCCCAATGGTGCATAGGGCACTGCATTATATTATCCCAGTGTTATCTTGGTCGTTAACACACGAAAGAAAGGTGGTCAGCCCTCCGCTTCAGGGACCAGTCCAAGGTGATACTGAATAAATATTAGAGTGAAAAAATCAATTGTATTTATTTGGACCCCCCTGGGAATCGAACCCGGGACCTCTAGAATGGTAGCCGAGCGTGATGACCATTACACTACGAAGGCGGACAAATGGCGGATCATTTAAACGCTTGTGTAACGTTTACCAATCTGTTAATCTGTTATCATCTGCTCTTTATTTTTGGAACTTATATATATTATTTTTTGAAGAATAATATGAAATTTTGGGGATTTGTGGGGCTTACGACCGTCATAGGCTGGTTTAAGTGATCAATTTACACACGTGTAACATTCACAAATTCTACCCATGATTGACAACTACACTACTCAAATTCTTGGAACTTCCACATATGTATATCATTAATGGCTGATTTGAGAAAGCTTGCATTTATCAGAGACCCTTTTATTTAGATGTAAGTAAGATCCTAACCGGATTATTTAACATACTGGGAGACGCCTTAAACTTAAGTTATATTTATATTATTCAATTTTATATCGTAGTCTTACAGGAGAAAGTGGCCAACTAACAAAACGTAAAATGTTCAGGAGGGCAATTTAAGTCTCTTTTACTTGGCAAGAAAATAAACATCAATGTAGTTAGTAATTTTTAACAAATCAATTTATTATACTTCTGAGTTTAAAATCACTTTCGGATTTTTTCAGGTCAATATTAAGCTAGTAAGATAACAACTAGTCAATAATCAAGTTTTTGTAAAAAATGCACTAAGTCACTTTCTCCTGTATGACTTCGATATATATGATACTAGTATACGTGCCTTATCTGTTTTTAGTACAGAATTTTCGTTACAATGTCAAGTTTATAACGGGAACTGTGAATACATGCGGTGATGTTTAAATTGTATTTTCATTAAGGATAAAACATATTCTCCAAAAATATATTCCATGTCTTGACTTATTAATTCTGTCCGTTTGTGAATTAACTGAACGTTTATGTATAAAAAAATCTTTTTCTCTTTTTAATTGTTTTTTTTCCTCAGGTATTGTCAGTTCTTCTACTATCGACTTCCATAATAGCTGAACCTCCAGTAAGAAACAGTTTCTCTGGCTACAACTACGCTCCACCACCACCAAGCTACAGTCCGCCCAGCACAAGCTATGGAACTCCCAGCTCAAGCTACAACGCCCCCACATCCAGCTTCTCGTCGCCTAGCTCAAACTACGGAGCTCCCAGCGCGCACTACAACGCTCCTAGCTCGGGCTACTCGGCACCCAGCTCAAGCTACGGCGCTCCCAGTTCAAGCTACATAGCTCCCAGCTCAAGCTACAGCACCCCTAGCTCCAGCTATGGAGCTCCCAGCCAAAGCTATAAACCTGTATCTTCCAGTTACAAAATGCCAAGTAATAGCTACATCGCTCCCAGTTCAAACTATGCTGCACCTACCAGTAGCTATATCGCTCCCAGCTCCAGCTATAACGCTCCCAGCTCAAGCTACCGCGCTCCCAGTTCAAGCTTCGCCTCCCAAAGCGCTGGCGGAAGTCAGGGATACAACTACAACAAGCCGTCTTCTAACTACAACGCACCCAGCGCTAGCTATAACGCACCCAGCGCTAGCTATAACGCACCCAGCTCTAGCTACAACGCACCCAGCTCTAGCTATGCTAGTCCTAGCTCAAATTACGGCGCTCCTAGCTCCGGACACGGAAGCTACGATAACCATGGACAAGATGAAAATAATGAGGTATGTAATTCAAAAGTAATGCGCTAATTATCCCATGGTTCATGACCTTTTGCTGTAATCGTATTTCTATGGGAAAGCTTTCAAAGTAGCCGATCTTATGGGGCAAGGCTAGATCGTTTTTTCATTGGTATAATTATTGAAATAATATACAATTCGAAGGAAGTATAATAATTACTATAATAACTATCCAATAACTAGATTATAATGAAAAAAAAAATAGAAATTTAATCATTGAATTGCCATTTAAAAATATTTCGAAATAGGTCGAATTAGGTTATTTAATAACAAATTATACATAACTTGGCAACATTTTAAAAAATTATGCTTTTATAAATTTGCCCGATTTCGCGTTACATTGTATAAAGTGATTATTTCAACCATTCTATGACAAGTCGTAAGCTCTAAAAATACGTAGACTTATACCATTTTTACAACATTTTAAGTGTGTCCAAATAATTGTTCACAAATCTGGATTATCTCCAATTATATGAATTATTTTTCACATAATTTTTTGACATCTCAACATAAATGAAGAAGAATATAGAAGTCTAGACAGCCACACTACTCAAATTCTTGAAATTGGATCGTATATATAGAACTTCCAAGAATTTGAGTAGTGTGGTGGTCAATCGAATGTTACATGTGTGTAAAGTGATCATTTTAACCAGCCTATGACGGTCGTAAGCCCCGTAAATGCCCATACTTCCATATTCCTCTTCATATATGTTAAGATGTGAAAAAAATATCAGTTAAGTATTGGACAAAGAAACCACTTAATCTCGTTGGTGAAATCGACGCCAGTGTTGTAACTTTGGGTGATCATTAACCTCAGGCGACTTCACGTCTTCATCGTTATATTAAGTATTCTTTTGTCTTTATTTGTATTACAAAATTAGACGTCTTAATATTAAAAGTTGTTAATTAACAAAGTTCTAAATAAACCCACTTAAGCAGCGGGCACTAGCAATTAATATGCAAGGTTTTTGCCTTAATTAGGGCAAATAAATCTTAGTGATACAACAGTGAGGTAGAAATCATGGATGATTCATTGATCCAAGAACAAAGTTCCATTTCTCAAATGTTTTTCCCAGATACTTTGTGGCACATTTTATAAACTTTATAAAATAAAACAACTTTGTTTTTCCGTTTTTTTATTATGAGTACACTTTAACCTACCGGTTTCGATAAGAACCTTGCCATCATCAGAGTTTATTTAATCCTAAAACATTAAAATACTCATTATTAATTACATTCCCTTACCAAAAATATCCACACAATCCGTTTATTCAAAGTTCTATTTATTTATATGTATATTTAAATATATATTGTCTGCCTCCGTAGTGTAATGGTCAGCACGCTCGGCTACCATTCTGGAGGTCCCGGGTTTGATTCCCAGGGGGATCAAATAGTAATTTCTTCACTCTAATATTTATTCAATATTACCCTGGACTGGTACCTGAAACGGGGGGCTGATCACCTTTCCTTCATGTGTGAATGATCAAGATAACACTGTGTTTATATGATGCAGTGCCCTATGCACCATCGGGTGCAGATAAAGGTTAGAAGAAGAAATGAAAGCAGTAAGGCTAGGAATCGGATAATCGGCGTGTGATAATATGAGAAGTGGCGAATAATGTTTGCAAAGACAGAGTAGTGTGACTTTTTATCCTCTCTGCCTACCCCTGCGGTTACTTATTAATCTTATTGACTTAAATTTTCTCATAACACCGTTTTTGTTATGAAAAAATAAGTTTTTCTTTGAAATGATTTTGAAAAGGAAAGAATTATTGAAAGGTGAGGAATTAAAGAAATAAAATAAAAATACATTTTCCATACAATAAAAAAAACCGGACGTGTGGTGGCGACAGTGTATCCGCGTAGCTGGACGCGTAATGAATTATATCATGGCGAGTTTGACCTTAAGGTAAATAAGTGAAGGACTACATACTTAGGTAATAGGTCCTTAATTTTATTAGTAAAGTAGTTATCTCAAATCGGTGAAAACGTCCACAAAAGAAGCTAGCATTCCATATTAGGAGCGATGTTTACATTACTCGTATAACATTCATAGTCCATAATGGGACCCACGAGTTATATTACATATATTATACATACATGAGATGCCCGAAGCAGACATTTCCCAAATTACATTTTTGACCTCTGCACAAATTCAGAGAACTCACCATTAATTTATATTCAAGCAACGTCTCTGTATAGACTTGTTTAAAAATAGTAGTCTTTAGCTGACTTTGATCCTTCTAGAGATAAAACTGACTATGTACAGGACTATGAACTCAGTTTTATGGAGGTTTTATGGTGTCCTTTGGTTTAATGACGTTTTTGACCTTAGATACAGAAATTATGGTAAAAATAAATTACTGAGTCACCATAACGCCTAGGTAGGCAGAGAGAATAGAACGCTATAGATATATGTCTTTGCAAACAGTCTTAGCTTTTCCACGTTCATGCATCTCCTCATACATGCCCGCCGATTATTACGACACCTGACATGATACCTTTCAAGTATCGGATCATGCCAAGTTTTCCTTGGTCTTCCTCTGCTTCAATTTTTTTTTATTTTTCATCATATACATAATTACAACTTTAATTTTACAATTACAAATAATAAAAAAATCACAATTTACTTTTCGTATAATTTTATAAACAAATATTGTAAAATATGATTTCGGCACAGGAAAAGCTGGGTGTGACACATTACTTTAAAAAAAATAAAATTATTTATATATTGAAAAATATATAAATAAATAGAAGCAGAGGGAAACTGCCGAAAACTTGGCATGATCAAGCTAGACAAAAACCTGAAAATGGTCAGGAGTCATAATATTCGGCGGGTATGTATGAGGAGGTGCACGAATGTGGAAAAGGTAAAAAATGTTTGAAAAGTCCGATTGTGTGTCATTCTATTCTCTCTGCCTACCTCTGCGGGAAAGCGCAACATGATTATATAGAAAATGGTTTTATAGAGAAGACAATAAAGAAGCTAATTACCAATTCACACTGGGGAACTTCTAGAAAATTTGGTGATGGACCTACAGCCTCGTATTATTTAGATTGGCAGTGACAGGTATATTGAAAGCTTTTAAATGTAAATTCATAGCAAAATCGGGATACAATTTTATGTTGTTTCACATTTTCAATAAATTTCGCAACTTAGTTCAAAAAAAAAATTGCTTAGCAAGAGCAGATCCGTCAGGAAGCCTAGATGCTTCTGTATCAGATCTGGGCATGCGGTGGGACAGCTTATAATATAATTACTAATTCAAAATGAATTTGGTTAATTTACAGCCCAAGTCCTACGAATTCGGATACGCAGTGAAGGATCCTTACACCGGAAATGACTATGGCCGCAAGGAAATGTCCGACGGAAACACCGTCAAGGGAGAATACAGAGTGCAACTTCCGGACGGAAGGACACAAATTGGTAAGGACTCTTCTTCATTATCTTCTTCTTCTTCGTCTTCTTCTTTTTCTATTTCGGCTTCTTCTTCGTCTTCATCTTCTTATCATCTTCTTCTCTTTCTTATTCTTCATCATCATCTTCTTCTTCTTCTTCTTCTTCCTCTTCATCTTCTTCCTCTTCTTCTTCTTTTTCTTATTCTTCTTCATATTCTTCTTCTTCTTCTTCTTCTTCTTCTGCTTCTTCTTCTTCTTATTTTTCTTCTTAATCTATTTCTTCTTCATGAGCCCTCTGGCCTCCACTGCTGGATATTGGCCTCCTCCGTATCCTTCCATTTATATACCTACCCTAATCCCCAATCAATGGTGCATAAAGCACTGCCCCAAATCGATGATATGCCAACTTGATCAATCATCAATCTCATGAACGCGAGGTGATCTATCCTGTGCAAATGTGGTGCCAGGACTCCATTATGTACTGGCAGTTTAGCCTTTGCTGTTAGGCTTTATTTTCTGATTTAAGTGCGCCATTCACTCTGTTATCGTAAAAATATAAAATAAATATATAACTGTTTACATTTTGACATGTACACATATATAAGGGAGAAAATGGACGTCTGGGTATTTACAGAGCTTATGACCGGTTATACGCTAGTTAAGTGATTACTTCACACACGTTCACCATTCTACCCTTGAATGAACAACCAAAATACTAAATATTTTGGAACTCCTAAAATATAGATAAATCTAATCGTGTGAGTTTACTGGAGCCATCTATGGTTGATTTGAAAGAGATATCTTTAGCAGACCCTTTTATTGTGATGTATGGCTATGATCCTTATGTATGTAAGATCCTAACCGGATTATTCAACACACTGGGAGACGCCTAAAACATGATTTTGGACACATGAGAAACGCCAGAAAATATCATTTTCATTTTTATTAAAGCTAATAAATTGACCAGATAATTTATTTACGACATTTTGAGTGTGTCCAAGACTTCTATATTCTTCTTCATCTTTGATGAGATGTCAAAAAATAATATGAAAATTACCCCTGTAATTGGAGATAATCCATATATTGTGAACAAGTATTTGGACACACTCAAAATGTGGGTGCGGACCCAGAAAAATGCAATTAGGTGCTTGCCATTTTAACACCATTCAAGCAAATACGTGCCCAAAATTTACAAAATTACGTGTCGTTATCGAATGTGCGATCTCCGTTTTTTTGTTAAGGAAATATGCTAGACTCATTCGCTCGTGAGAGCATCCTAAATTGTTTAAATTCCCAGAATGACATATATACAAGTCATGTATACTAATTTGAAGCAAAAAAACGATATATATATATATATATATATATATATATATATATATATATATATATATATATATATATATATATATATATATATATATATATATATATATATATATATATATATATATATATATATATATATATATATATATATATATATGTGTATATATATATATATATATATATATAATTATATATATATTTATATATATATATGTATATATATATATATATATATATATATATATATATATATATATATATATATATATATATATATATATATATATATACATATATATATATATATATATATATATATATATATATATATATAAATATATATATATATATATATATATATGTATATATATTTATGTGTGTGTGTGTGTGTATCAAAATAAAATGGACAAATCGCTCACTCGTCAACAATCGTCAATTTTCAGTTATGCATGTTTTTGGAATGTCCATAAAATGTACTATATCCCAGCAAAAGCGTTCACCCGCTACATGGCAGAAAGTGTTGTTTTTGCATTTTGAAGAAAAGGTATTGTTTTATTTATTTATTTTTATTTACTAAATATTTTTCAAATGGAGAAAATACATTCAGGTCTTACCTAAAAAGATCTGTTGCACAGTAAAAAATTCAATAAGTAGCTTGATGTATATTTTAATACATTTCATTATAATCTTAAACTTTAAAAACGATCCCTGAAAAATCAAGTTTTTTTTATATATGACGTTGTTGAAAGGAGTGAGCGAAATGAACTCTAGAGCAAACAGACATATCCTAGGATCTTAAAGAAAGAAGAAGAGGTAGAAGAGGAAGTAATAATATAATTACTTTTAAGAAACGTCTGATATATTACTTTATATCATTAGAATCCTAAATGTCCATCAAACCTCCTCCCTTAGTTTTTCCCTCTACCTCCTTCCCTAAACTCCCTTTTTCCTTTGCCTTCCTTATTATCATCAATTTGTTATTTATGTTTTTTTTCATTTTCAAGCACTTTCTACCCTCTGATTGCAAACAGAGATATAAGGGGTCAAACATTTTTACCAATATCACTAGTCTGTTTTTGTTGGCTGGAAGATATTGCTTTTTAGCAATAAGCCTGCAAATGTACTTTTTTCTATTGTGTAGATCAAGTTTAAATAAATAAATAAATAATGACGATTTATTTTTCAAGTCACCTATCATGCTGACTGGAAGACTGGATTCCACGCCGACGTAAAGTACGAGGGTGAAGCTAAATACCCCGAGACCTATCAGACATATGGGGGTGGAAAAAACCAAGGGGTTGGTAGTCCCAGCGCTTCGTATGGAGCTCCAGCTGCGTCCTCAGGAAATTACAATCAAGGTATCATTATTTGTACACTCTATTATAATTTTTTATCTCAACCATATATTCTTTGTTTGCCCAATAAATGACCAAATGTCAACATTTTTTAAAACACTGGCCCCGCTTATTCCCCTCCCTACAGATATCCATCTCATCCTGGCGAGCAGGAACCCAATTATCTACAAACTTTTAGAATTTTTTTATTTTAAATTGAACGGAATTAATTCAAAATTTTAAAATCATATTTTATAATTAAGTTATATTATATAATTTACTTGACATTGGCAACAGCAATATATTTTATATGCAACGCCATTATATATTAAACAAAAAATATACATGTTTTTTTATACATTCTAGCATAATTATTTGTATTCCTCTATCTTACTATTGATGTCAGTTACATCCAGGCGTTTAATGGGACAAAGATGAAAAATAGCGGAAACACGTTTCAAATTTTGATTTAAACAAATCATGGTATTTACTAAGTAAAATTTAAATTTAAAAATTCATATTAAATTTATGTTTCGATGTCGAAATGTAAAAATAACTCCTTAGCGGATAAACCCAAATTTGCAAAATAAAATTTGCACACACTCATAATGTTCTAGAATAAAACTTCAACTACCTATCTAGTTTTTTCCACGTTAATTTTATTTGACCAGCCACAAGGCAGGGGTTGAAAACCATGATTTTATATAATTCTTCTGAAGAAAATAATTTTAATTGAATGAGTTTAAGTATTGTACTATAATAATCATTATATGTAGATTATAGTAAAGGATTTAAGCATAATTTAATATAATTTACGTTAGAAATGGATTTTGTATATGAATTTAAATAATATATAATTGAAGTGTCGGGTTGTGGTCCCGTAGTTAGTGTCGCGGACTCTTAAGTCAGAGTTTCTTGGTTCGAACCTTCTCTATTTGATACCTTTTTCTAATAATAAGCCGCTTAGGGTCACAGAAATAGTATGAAATTGAAATATTTGTGTGAATAATAAAAACACAAATATGTTTTGATTTTTTTAAATAAATAAAAAAAATCTAAAAATCAGGAAACGTTGGTTGACGACCTCTTTTACTGTTCTTTCTTGACTATGTATAAATTTCAATAAAAACCCGATGTTTTAATAGTATCTTATCATATTTATATTTCCAGGGTCTTCGTATGCATCGCCATCTGCAGGTCAGTTCTCATCACCCGACTACAGCGGATCTCAGGGAGGCTTTTCTTCCGGCATTTCCGGTGGGAAATACGACTCATATTCCGCTTCCGGAAGCCAGTACAAAGCCCCTTCCTCAACATACGGAACCCCCGAATTCCACTAGATTTAAAAAATATATATTTAAAAGTACATAATGACGAATGATCGCGAGAGATTGAATGAATGATATGCTTGAAAATTTAATGGGAAACTCATTAAAAAGAGGGTTGATTTTTTCTTAAATAGAGAAAACGATATATCCATGTTTATTAATTTATAAATGTGGAATTTTATAACTGTAATAGTACAAGAATTTATTTTGTGTAACTCGATATGCTGTAACTATTCTGTATGACTTGATTGATGTAACTATTCTGTAAAATTCTCAAATAAAATAAAAAATACAATTTAATTCTTATAAATATATGTAACAAAACATTTATTTGAAATGAATTGATTTATCAACATATGTACTTTATAAGCGTCTTAAAACTATGTAGTTTCATTTGCATAATTTATAAAGTGATTATAACAATACCATGTTAGAACTTTGTATCCCTTTCTTCAAATTAAAACAAAATCATATATTATCTTGAATATAATATATAAATAAAACCCTTATCTGCACCCAAAATCGTGCATAGGGCACTGTGTCATATAAACTCAGTGTTATCTTGATCGTTTATACATGAAGGAAAGGTGATCAGCCCTCCGCTTCAGGTACCAGTCCATGGTAATTATGAATAAATATTACAGTGAAAAAATCACTAATATTTATTTTACCCCCCTTGGGAATCGAACCCGGGACCTCCAGAACGGTAGCCGAGCGTGCTGACCATTACACTACGGAGGTGGATCTTGAATACTTAATAAATATTTATTTTCACTCATTGATATGTGCATGTGAATGTGAGAATGATTGTAATAACGTGTCTTCAATTATATTATTATTTTAAGAAATAAATTTAATTAAATATTTTATAAAATAAGTTTTGGTTTCAATAACAGACCATTAAAAGATGAGAAAATTACCATACATTTTTATTTTTATTTTAATCCATTTAATTTATTTTTTATACATAATAGTTCAGATGTCGTGAACAAATTTTATACAAATAAAATATCATATAAGTATGATGAATTAAATATCAACTATGTTAACATATTCATACAAAAGTTTAAGTGAAAAAAATATCAAAAAATAAAATAACAATTTGGAGACAATACTGAAACATGAAATCTGAAACAATCTGAAAACTAAACTCCTATTTCTGAGTTGTTTCTTTTTAATACTGGGTAATCAGTTTGATCTCGATTAAATTATAATTACGTAACATCTTTGGTAAACATCCATTTCAATTAAACCCCATATTTTTTAATATTTTTGTTTTAATGATTAAGGAAATACTGATTATTATTCAGACCTGAAGATGGAAGTTTAGCTTCCGAATCTAGTAGTTATTAATAAACTCAAATGGTATAAAACCAAGTGTTTCCTTAATCATTTTAACATGTCTTACCACAAAGTAAATGCCGAAATAATAAATAAAATATTTTTATTTTTATTTTTGATGTGAATGTTTATTTTATATGGACTTTGAAATCAAAAAGTATATTTATGAGGGCTTTTTGATGTATTTTTTATCAGAGTAAATAAGCAGCCTTTATTTTTTTTTCTTTTGCTATACGTATATTTTCATATTTATTTTCTTCTTCCTGGCTACATCCCAGCTTATTGTCCTTGTAGACTGCTGGGTCAGCTCTCCTCGTCCTCAGGTTGTAGGTCCTTCTGTCATGGACAACGTCACCTAGGCCACGCCTTCGAATCATGTTATCTTTCTGCAGCATCCATGAATTCCTTGGTCTTGCTCTAGATAACTTTCGAGGAAGATCCATATTTTAAATTAATAAATTCATATGTAATAGTTTAATATTTATCTCCATATTAAATAAAGGAGTTTGTTTAAATTTAAAATACCAATGTCAATTAAATTTTGAGTACTTACAAACGTATATTTTATATTCATCGAGTATTATATCTAAAGTATATTTTGTTTAGGTATGCAATCAAATGTGTGCAATATTGTTAATATTTTGGTAAGTACAAACAAATCATTTTATTCATTTAAATTTGCCATCGATTTGATGTGAGAAGTAATGTTATATGTATGGTATATTTCATTTTTACATTTTACATTCAAAACAATTGTACAAAATATTTTTTTCATCTATGAATAAAAAACGTAAAATATTTGTTCGCTTTAAGAATGTAATAAATTAATAATTTTAAGTGTGTAATACTTCAAAATAAATTGCTTCATTAAAAAATATATTTTTTATTTAAATTACACATCCGCTTAAACATAAAATAGGATTCGGGATAAAATAAGGAATGTACTCATGAACAAACAAGTACTGCGACCATCCGATGCTAAAAACCAATATTTTTCAGGTATACAACGTACTAAACACTGTGCTGTTTTCTTCATACACGTACCTGAAGTGTTTTAATAAATGCAGTTCACATTTTGTTAAAGACTTTTCACTTTTTGGCAATTTTCTCTTACATTTACTAGAATTATCGTATTTTATCGTAGGGAACACCTATATTTTCATACAAAAATTAAATTAAATAGGTATCCATAAAAATAATTTTACGCAGCGGAGACGCAAACCAGTAGTTTTAAGTAGATTGTAAAAGTAACGATAGATGTCATGTTATTAGAACTACAATATTATTATTAAAATGAAATTTATTCTTACCAATTTCGTTAAATTTTTATGTGCAGTAAGGATGCTCATAAGTCTTTACTTTCTCAATTCGTCCGCTAGAGGGACGAAGAACATAAAACCTGCGGAAAAAAGATACAAATATCCATCAGGCACAATGAAAGATGGCACGTTGAATTAGTACGTTGTATACCTGAAAAAATATCCGGTTCGAAAGCAAATGTGTCCCGCCGTCATGATTGGTCTATTGTCATGCCAGGATATTTTATTAGATTATCAGCTAAAGCAAGGGTGGCCAACCCGCAGCCCGCGGGCAGCATGCGGTCCACCGGGTGTCTTCTTGTGGCCCGCGGAATATATCACACATATTTTTAAAGTGTACATAAAACCACCAAAAGAACATTCCATCATGCGTAGTTCGTATCATATCCATATATGGAAGTATCTCATTATCGAAACAAGTTCTTCTATTCATTTTAACATACAATCACAATAGTCCCTAATTTAATAAAATGTTTGATTATTGCTTAACGCTAATTTAATAAATATGTTTGAATATCATTTTTTATATCATCTATAAAACAACAACATTTTTCATGTTTGCTTTGAATAATTCAAGAAATTTTGTTATACGGCCCGGTAGGAAATCTCATTTCTAAAATTTGGCCTGGCTGCTGAAAAGGTTGGCCACCCATGAGCTAGAGTGCCCCTTAGAGACAAAATAAAGAGCTCACGCATTCGTAAGCCTGGCTGTAACAGGCATCAATAGTAAGGTAAAGGAAAGGCAATTGGGATGGTATGGGCACATAGGACGCAGAGAACCTGATCACATTATAAACCAGGCAATCGCTATGGATCTTCTTCGGAAGATATCTAGAGGAAGACCAAAGAATTCATGGATGCTGCAGAAAGATAACATGATTCGAAGGCATGGTCTAGGTGATGTTGTCTATGATAGAAGGACCTACAACCCGAGGACGAGGAGAGCTGACTCTAACAGTCCACAAAGACGATAAGTTAGGATAGAGACAAAAGAAAAAAATATGTAATTAAATACGTATATTTAAAAATATGTATTTTTCTTCTTCTTCTTCTTCTTCTTCTTATTGTAGGCCTTACGGCCTGTTTTTAAGAGGGATTAGCCTCCTGCGACGTCGATTCCCAGCTATCGGCCCATCTCTTTGGTGGTCTGCCCGGGAGTCGTCTACCATGGGGTTGGCCGTACAATGCGATGTGGGGGAGTCTGGATGGTTCCATTCTCCTCACATGCGCATACCATTGTCTTCTTCGTTGCCTTCCCCACCTAATGTATTTTTACCATAGTAAATTCAATTTCTATTTAATATAGCAATTCTAAGAAAATGACATCTATCGTTACTTTTCCTAACTAAAGAATACATTTTGGTTTGCGTCTTCGCTCTATAAAATAATAATCTTTTGCTATGTATGAATAATATTGTATGGAAATATACTTGTTACCGAAAATACAGAACTTATTGTAAGAATGTTTGAATGCTTCAAGAGGAAATTGGTTACAAAGAGAAAGGTCACAAGCATTATAAAGTATTCATATTAAAACAACAGATGTCAGTCTATTCTTAGATACGAATAATTTTAAGGTATTGAAATGTGGCATACTTTTTTATTTACGTTATTTCTAAGAAAATTAGGCAGCCATCTGATTTCTGAAAGTAGAACTTTATTTACTTTTAAATACTTGATTTTTAAGAAACTAAATAACTTAACATTATACCGCTTCGCCGCAAGGGTAGGCAGAGAGAAATAATACCACACTGATCTGCCTTTGCAATCAATCTTCGTCTCTTCTACATTCATGCATCTCCTCGTACATACCCGCCGATTATTCCGGATTCTGACTTGATCACATTCAAGTAGTATATGTATGTAGTATGTATGTATGTATGTAATGTATGGATGTGAAGGAAGTGAGGAGTGTATGTAAGGACAGAAGAGTGTGGCGTTCCATCCTCTCTGCCTACCCCTGCGGGGACACGGGGTGATGTTAGTAATAGTTGTACACATATATAAATAATTGCAAATGTGTTATGAAATGATAATAAGAAAAATGTTTTTTTTTTTATTAATTAACGTCAGCATTTGAATATTCTCATTAATTAATTCGGCAGTCACTTTGTGGCAAAATCTATCCATTTTTAATTTAAGGTTTACTTTTTTTACCAATATTACTTCAAACCTATTGTGACACGTATTTCGATACATTCCGCATCATTTTGTTTGAATTCACATTCACGGTGTTTAAAAATGGTGGAGAAGCTCAGGTCACAATAGATTTAAAAGAAATATTGGTATTTACTGAGTAAAACTTAAATTATAATTTTAAATATTTCTTTTGTTGTTGTTGTTGCTGTTTTACGATTTAAAAATATAAAGATTTCATCCCAGCCCATCACACAAGTGCAACGGTGCATAGCATATTGTCATAATAGTGTCCTTGCATTGCTAATCGACAAATTGCATCTTTAGTCACGAATGTATAAAGGTCCTGGCTAGATCCCAGCAGAGATACGAGGTTAGATGTCCCCTTTTACATACGCAAATTTTAAAAATTCACAGATTTAAACTTGCTGTTAATATTGTATAGTGCTGTAATATATCGTGTTTTCATATTGACATATTATTTCGAGAAATAAAAAAACTTTGTGTTTTAATCCACTCACATTTTTATTAACCAGCTAGTTTCGGCAACAACCTGTTGCCCTCTTCAGGGTTTTTAGACATAAATTAAAATATTAAAGTTTTAGTCATAAATTAAATTAGTTTTTAGTCGTAAAAAAAAATCAGGGTTCTTCAGTCATAAATTAAACCCTCAAGAGGGCAACAGGTTGTTTCCGAAACTAGTTGGTTAATAAAAATGTGAGTGGATCAAAACACAAAGTATTTTTATTTCTCGAAATAATATACTGTAATATATCGCTCACTCCTTTCAACAACGTCATAAATAAAAGAACCTTGATTTTTCAGTAGATCGTTTTTAAAGTTTAAAAATATAATAAAATGTATCAAAAACAAATATCAAGCCAATTATTGAACTTTTTACTGTGCAACAGATCTTTTTAGGTAAAACCTAAATGTTTTTACTCCATTTGAAAATTATTAAGTATATTTAAAAAAAATAATTAAACAAAACCTTTTCTTCAAAATGCAAAAACAACACTTTCTGCCCTGTAGCGAGTAAATATTAAGTTTAAAATATGACGCTTTTGCTGGGATAAAGTACATTTTTTGGGTATTCCGAAAACATGCAAAAATGAAAATTGACGATTTTTGAAATATGACGTTGTTGGAAGGAGTGAGCGGTGTAGCTGCACCCAGGATTCGTGAACAAAGATTCGGACGCGTAAAATATAGTGAATACGCTCAATGCATTCAGTAGGTTTCCTAAGAGATTTAATTATTCACACTATTCTTGGCGAATTTGGATTAACGTCATAAGGATGATGTTATTTTTATCTTTAAATCTCCATATTCAATTGAATGGTCCAATATAACAAAACTCCGCGTATTAGTTGAGTACAAAACAACAAGTATTATCTCGCTCAAAGATCTTTGACAAGACACCCATAATATCAGCCTCTTTGTATTTATAAGCAGTCATGCACGATGCAAAATTAACAAACTATCATATTTAAATTTGTGTGTTGGTGGAAATTGCATTTCATTAAAGATGGTATGATATTTCTGTTCCTAGAAAGAAAAATTCCGCATAGTAGGTTTTTAATTTTTTGTGTGTTCTCCACTTTACGTATGCGTACGCGGGTTCATACTGTTTTTTGGGTGATTCCATTAGTTGTTATTTGGAGTTGCTAAGCAATGCACAATAACATTGAGGGTTTAGTTTTTTTTTGGTAAGGGAATGTGAGTATTTTAATGTTTTTAATGTTTTAGAATTTAATAAACCCTGATGATGACAATGTTCTTGTTGAAACCGGTAGGTTAAAGTGTACTAATAATTAAAAAGTGGTTAAAACAAAGTTGTTTAATTTTATTAAGTTCATATAATGTGCCATAAAGTATCTGCAAAAAACATTCAAGAAAAAAAATACCAAATTTAATTGTTTTGCCAAAATGACTTCTCAATACCGAAAAATTCAAGCAGAACTTCAAATATTTCATTTACCTACCTTCAGATATAAAGAAAAATATTAAAATTTAAAAAAAGTGAATTAAATGCCCTTTACACACGTTTATCGATTTTTTTTAAAGCGCCCAAAATAAATCATAAAAAAATGACATTCATAAGTACAAATAATAAACAATAAGTGTAAGTAATGTGGCTGTCAATAATGAGTAGAATTGGTGAATGTTACACGTGTGTAAAGTGATCACATAAACCAGCCTATTTCGGTCGTCAGCCCCGTAAGTGCTCAGACCATATTCTCCTTCATCTTTGATGAGTTGTCAAAAAATAATATGAAAATAACACCTTTCTTGATTTTATCGATTATGCTTTTCTCAGCCTTGCAATCTTTCCTAATATCATTATTCGAACATCTATCATACATCATTTGTAAAAAAAAATAGCTCCTATGATTGGAGATAATCCAGATTTGTGAACAAGTATTTGGACACACTCGAAACATGTGATAGTTGACATCGGGGTCCAGACATAACACACAAATAACAAGAATACTATTTTTTCCTTGTTTCAAAAAATATGAGAAAACTTAATCACAATTGTTATTTTAATTTTATTGACGTTGAAATAACAGTGCTTTAATTCTGAATATTATATATTGTCCGCCTCCGTAGCGTAATGGTCAGCACGCTCAGCTACCGTTCTGGAGGTCCCGGGTTCTATTCCCAGGGGGGGGTCAAATAAATATTAGTGATTTTTTCACTGTAATATTTATTCAATATTACCCTGGATTGGTACCTGAAGCGGAGGGCTGATCACTTTTCCTTCATGTGTAAATGATCAATTTAACACTGCGTTTATATGAAGCAAAACCCTATGCACCATTGGGGTGCGGATAAGGGTTTAATTATATTATTTTTATTATCTTATAGTGATTTTAAAACAAAGTTACATTTTAATTATTAAATGGAAAATCACAAAGTTAGTGTTTCAAATATAAATTATAAGAATACTATTTTTTCCTTGTTTAAAAAATATGAGAAAACTTAATCACAATTGTTATTTTAATTTTACTGACGTTGAAATTACAGTGCTTTAATTCTGAATATCCTTATCTCCTGGTATAAAGCTTGACCTTCGACCCTTTCATCTATGCTCTTTGTATGAACTAAGGTGGCACATCCTTGATTTCCTATTCAATGAACCTTTTACATGGGAATGCGCTTAACGCAGTGACCTTGAAAAACGCATAACTGCATTCATTACAATAAAATGTTGCCGACTATAATATAATAAAATGAACAAACATATCCTCTCGAATCAAAATCAGCTACATCTACAATAATGATAATAATGATCGATAATCACTTTTATTTTATTTTTTGACATCTCAACATGGATGAAGTCTTTTTTTTTTAAATCAATTTATTTATTTATAACTAACATACACATTACAAAGTTAAAACTGAAAGTGTAAACATTAACAAAAATCGAAAATAAACAAGAATACTTATGCTTATGGTGTAGAAGAATCCCGCTTCTGAAAACTCCTCCAGACACATGGAACAGATCATTATCCAATGTGATATTGTTCAACATAGCGGTAGCTCTTCCTACAGGCATAACCATCGGCAGGTTGGTCCTGTGTATAGGAATGTGAAACAATCTATGCCGACGCTGTCTTAGGTAACTATCGGGAACATACAGACCAATGTTTCGGATAATTTCAGGACTGTCGATCATAGGCTGGTTTGAGTTATCGCTTGACATAAGAGTAACATTCACCAATTCTACCCATGATTGACAACCACACAACTCAAATTCTTGGAACTACATATATTGTTGTGTTCTGTACATAGTCTGTGTGGTTTTAAAACTAACTCCTAATTTATGATAATCCAGATTTGTGAACAAGTAGTTGGACACACTTAAAATGTTGTAGACAATCAAATTTCTTTAAATTTTGTATTTTTATGCTTTAATTAAAAAGACAAACCGCATGTAACTTTTTTGGCGACATATGATATATTGTATCAATCAGTCTTGATAAAGAACCGGTTAGCTTCGAAACCGGTAGACATTTTAATTAAGTTATAATAAAATATTTATAGTGATTTTAAAACAAAGTAACATTTTGATTATAAAATGGAAAATCACAAAGTTAGTGCTTCAAATATTAATTATATATATGGTAGAAATCAGAAAGTTTTTTATCAACAGAAACCTTCATGAATGTATGTAAGATTCCAAATTATTATATATATTTATAAATATATATTTATATATATATATATATATATATATATATATATATATATATATATATATATATATATATATATATATATATATATATATATATATATATATATATATATATATATATATATATATATATATATATATATATATATATATATATAAATTATTTTTCATACTAGGAAAAGCCTAAAAATATAATTTTCGGTAAATGTATATTTATTTTTAGATACTCAAATTAAATCAATATAAACATGTATACCATATGTTCAACGGAGTACTGATTTGAACCCTAATGTATGACAGTAAGGCATAGAGTTGGCAAAAGATGGGTAAAAGTAAACTGAATGCAGTCGGAATGCGATCTCTCAGTGACGCAAGACGATAAACGATCGATGTTCCAAT
Source organism: Brachycentrus maculatus (assembly GCF_059751285.1). Classification (NCBI taxonomy): domain Eukaryota; kingdom Metazoa; phylum Arthropoda; class Insecta; order Trichoptera; family Brachycentridae; genus Brachycentrus; species Brachycentrus maculatus. The sequence goes on along the minus strand of NW_028281537.1, from coordinate 65,617 downwards.
AGTGATATAAGGAAATAATGCATAAGGCTGAGACAAGCATTATCGATAAAATGAAGAAAGATGTGTTCAATAGTTGGAATATCACTCACTCCTTTTAAGAACGTCCAAATAAAAAAAAAACTTGATATTTCAGGAGAACGTTTTTAAAGTTTAAAAATATGATACAATGTTTTAAAAATAAATATCAAGCCACTTATTGAACTTTTTACTGTGTAACAGATCTTTTTAAGTAAACCCTGATGTTATTTCTCCATTAAAAAAAATTGTTTATTTTAAAAAACAATTAAACAATACCTTTTATTCAAAATGCAAAAACAACACTTTCTGCCATACAGCGGGTAAATATTAAGTTAAAAATATGCCTCTTTTGCTGGGATATAGAACATTTTTTGGGCATTCCGAAAACATGCACAACTGAAAATTGTCGATTTTTGATTTATGACGTCCTTGAAAGGAGTGAGCGATATGTGAATCGAATGAGTAAATTCATTTTGTTCAATAAATACCACTTAAAACTTACACAAAGTGAACGATGAATGATAAGGAGAGTGTTATATTACCACACCACAAAGTAAACACTGCTTTTTACATACAAAATACCTTTATAGAACTTCAAATTGTATTAATAATAATAATAAATCCCTTACCGCACCCCAATGGTGCATAAGGCACTGCTTAATATAAACGCAGTGTTATCTCGATCGATTACACACGAAGGAAAGGTGATCAGCCCTCCACTTCAGGTACCAGTCCAGTGTAATATTGAATAAATATTAGAGTGAAAAAATCACTTATATTTACTAAACCCCCCTGGGAATCGAATCCGGGACCTCCAGAACGGTAGGCGAGCAGGCTGACCATTACACTACGGAGGCGGACAAATTGTATTACTGTAGTGAAATGCAGTTCTATCATGAGCAGAATATCTCAGTATGGCATTCTGACTTGTTCGAAAACTTCTCAAAAGATGAGCAAAGTTGTTTTAAAGTACTAAATAATTATTACATACGCGAACATTCGACCTAATCAAGAAGAACATATTTTAATTAACAAATATAACGCTGCCATGTAATTTACTCGTATTTGTGTTAACTGTGTCCACTGTTTCTCAAACTATAAATATCCATACTAAAAATTTAAAAAAAACACCGTATAGTATACATGATTACAAATTTTAAAAATTCTTATTTTATAAAAAGAGAAATAATCGTGTTTTTATTATTTACTCAAATATTTCAATTTCATACAATTTCTGTGAGCCTAAGCGGCTCATTATTAGAAATAGGTATCAAACTGTGGTAGAGTGGATTCGAACCGAGAAACTCTGACTAAAAGTCCGCGACACTAACCATGGGACCACAACTTGACACTTTACGGAGCTTTCACCTATTATCACATGCCGAGGGCAAATTTTTATATGTTTCTATGTTTTTATATATTTTAATTTTACGAAATCAGAAGTAAAATATAATAATAAATAATAAAACCCTTATCCGCACCCCAATGGTGCATAGGGCACTGCTTCATATGAACACAGTGTTATCTTGATCGTTTACACACAAAAGAAAGGTGATCAGCCCTCCGCTTCAGGTACCAGTCCATGGTAATATTGAATAAATATTACAGTGAAAAAATCACTTATATTTATTTGACCCCCCCTGGGAATCGAACCCGGTACCTCCAGAACGGTAGCCGGGCGTGCTGACCATTACACTACAGAGGCGGACAAGAAAAGTAAAATATGCCTACCCAAATTACCGTACATCGTCATATTCCATATAGTTTTTTTTTTTTTAATATAATTATAATTTTGAGTAAAAGATCGATATCCGTAGAAACAAAATTTCGATTACATTTATTTATTTTTCATCATATCAATCCTTTATTCATATGTATTTATTTTTAAAATAAAAGACCAAAAATTCTTAAAATATATTAAATTATAGATAATTTTTCATTAAAGGACAGCATTTTCAAATTAAACATCTAAATTGGTTCATATATATAGAACTTCCAAGAATTTGAGCAGTGTGGTTGTCAATAATGGGTGGAATTGGTGAATGTTACACGCGTGTAAAGTGATCACTTAAACCAGCTTATGACGGTCGTCAGCCCCGTAAATGCCCAGAATTCCATATTCTTCATCATCTTTGATGAGATGTCAAAAAATAAAATGAAAAATAACTCCTATAATTGGAGATAATCCAGGCTTGTGAACAAGTATTTTGACACTTAAAATGTTGTAAATAATTATTAATATAATATAATAAAACCCTTATCCGCACCCCAATGGTGCATAGGGCACTGTGTCATATTAACGCAGTTTTATCTTGATCGTTTACACATGAAGGAAAGCGGATCAGCCCTCCGCTTCAGGTACCAGTCCATGGTAATATTGAATGAATATTACAGTGAAAAAATCACTTTTATTTATTTTACCCCCCCTGGGAATCGAACCCGGTACCTCCGGAACGGTAGCCGAGCGTGCTGATCATTACAGTAAATAATTATTTGTAATTATAATTTTCTGCTCGGACTTTTATTTATCATTGGTATACATTAAGTAATTCACGTTATATTGAATCACATGTAATGTTTAAGAATTTCTGTTTTGTAGAGAGGTACTTTAAATTACTCGACCTGCGATGTATGGCAGATCGTAATTTAATAGAATCGGGTCAAATCAACGGATGGGATGCAACAACCAGACGCTTCACGATTCTAAAGTAACTGTTATAAATTATTACTTACTTATTAAATGTGAGTTCTCCACATATATAATATAATATGGTGCACTGAATGCAGTTATAGCAAATAAAACCCTATCGGCAAAAGCTAAACTGGCAGTGCACAATCCAGTCCTAGTTAAAACCCTAATGTAGGTTTTTTAAATTACAATTTTAAACATATTTTTAAAAATAAATTGAAGAGATCCACCAAGCCACCTTGTGTGTCTTGTCGGTGGAGTTCTTTTTTAAAACATTTTTTATTGTTTTCAACGATTTCAACCTAATATAGACTCAAAAAAGAGATTTTTTTATTGTTTTTAACCATTTTAACAGCAAAAAAGAGAAAAAAATTAAGAATATAAACATTTTACAATTTTCGTAAAATTAACTCTTGACCATTCACCCATTCCTTTATTTCGCCTTTGTTCCATATTTTATTTTGACCTCTAACATCCGTCGGCAACAAATTAAAAATGATCGGAACGATATATTGCAGTGTTCGACTCCCATGTTTATTGTTAATTCTTGGGACTGTCAAGCCTTCGTTGTGGGTAAATCGTGTATCATGGTTGTGTACTTAGAGATTTCGATATTTTTGTCTAGTTTGTTGTTCAACGATTATACTCCAAAATATTGAATTAACTTCACATACGGTGTTTGAAAATGATGCGGAATGCATCGAATTACGTATCACAGTAGATTTTATGAGATAGTAGTATTTACTTAGTAAAAAAAAATATTAAAAATATATATAGGTATTTGTGAAATACACAAAGGAAAGGTGATTAGCCTTCCACTTCAGGTACCAGTGCAGGGTGATATTAAATAAATATTACACTGAAAAATCACTCATATTAATTTGAACTTTTTTTTGTCGAACCTGGGGCCTCCAACTTGGCAGCCTAGCGCACTAACCACTACACTATGGAGGCTATGTACACTGCATAGCAATTTACCCAATATCCCAGAATGCATTATGGTACCAAGGCAAACAGCTACATCAAAGAGGCAAAAAAAATTATCAAAACATCAGCGGCATTTAAAGATGGCGAAACAAAAAAAATGGTGAATTTTCTAGTCTAGCATTAATTGATTTTAAAACGCTAGAAGATACGTTATTAAAATACGTAATTCCACGTATTTTTTCCGAACCGTACGCACTCTAATCTTAAAACGGCCTTGTCTGTCATTGGAATACACCAAAAGAAGACGCCTTTTGACTAATTACTATACCAAAGGGTGTGATCGCCTATTATCGACTCAAAATATGTATTCATGAGTATTTTATTACACAATCTTACAAATAAAATAACTAGTCAAATTACGTATATCATAAAATAATTAAATCATGTTTTCAGGCATCTTTCAGCATATAAAACAATTCGGGAAGGACCTTGCATACATTTAAAAAAAGCTTACTCAACTCAATTGTTATATGCTGCTGAGAACTCAAACACGAAAAAACGTGTCACTTGAACCATGTTTTTCAGAATCCAGTCAAAAATTTTACATTTTTGATAAATGCTACATCATAAATAGTAAATTTTTAATTTGCTGAAGATTTTGCCAATCCAAAAGATCAAAATAATATTTAAGTAGATTTTTTTTAACCCATACTAATAAATCGATGGAAAAAAATATATCCATGTGGGTTGACAGCTTACATACATGAAAATATTGCAGTAAAAATCCATGTGGTTTGATATTGAACTAGAAGAAAAAAAACAAATTTTGCAGAAACCATGAAGATGGTTGGATGTAAATCGTTGAATAAAATACCGACCTGTGACCTTATTGACAAAATGATCAAAATTCTGAATATAACATACAGTAAACAATACTTCTTGATGGTAATATTTAAACATACCTAACTTACACCATTTAACATAGTGATGTTACTTTTTTATTCCGAAAACATTTAAATGCAGTAATCTTAGCTCGCAATTTATGGGTTGGGTGGTTTCTGCATAATAAAGTCCATATAGGAGAACTAAACTTCCAACCGAAGTTTGTTTTAGCGAGTACTTTTGCCGACAATTTTCACTAATGAAAAACATTCAATTATAGTAACTTTAAACGTAAACAGTAAATCCACTCACAAATAGGAAAAGGCTATAAAACTTATAAAGTTGAAACCTTAGTAGGGCCATGATAAACGGTGTTGCACAAGGCGTTTAGTGTCACTTGGACGTTATATATACATTTTTAAATCGATAAAAAAATATATTTCTAAAAATATACAAAAAGGATTGAAACCCTTTTTTCCGCACCCAATGGTGCATAGGGCACTGGATCGTGTTGACGCAGTGATATCTTGATCATAACTAACATGAAAGCAAGATGATCACTCCGGCGCTTCAGGCACCAGTCCAGGGTAATATTAAATAAATATTAGTGGGTAAATTCACTAATATGTATTATCACACCCCCGGGAATCGAACTCGGGACCTCCAGCACGGTAGCTAAACACGCTTACCATTACACCACGGAGGCGGACTAAAATATATTAAAAAAATATAATAATAAAAAAATATTAAAAAAAATATTAAAACACGATAATAGGATTCTTACCACTCATATTATGTCTACTGACATTTTTGACTGAGTGTTTAATGTAAAGTGTAGGTTCTATTATTTTTACATTATCGGTGTTCCTTGATGGATTTGTCTTTGTAGCTGTTCAGCTTAAAAGGCATTCAATGACATCAAATTAAGGCGGTCTAATTAACGTTCTATCTGTAGAATTCGATCTAACCTTGTCGGCGCTGGAATCTTCAGACGATGACGCAAGATTAGGCTGCTCGAATCCCAGATGACAGCTTTATTCATGGAAAAAATATACAAAGAATATTAAAGATTAATGACAATATACTTTAATTAAATATCTAAAATCGAATGCAGATTTTAAAAAAAGTTATTTAGTTAAAATTATTAAACAAAACACTTGTTTTTTTACCACTTGAGTTTATTTAAGACAACTAGCTTCCGAAACCAGTTAGTTGTCTTAAATAAACTGAAATGGTAAAAAAACGAGTATTTTCTTTAATAATTTCAACATTACCAAAAAGTAGATCTCGAAAACATAAATAAAGTTATATAATTACATTTTTTATACAATTTATACATTTCTTATACATGGCACTTACAAGGGCCCAGAGCAGCAGTGTACTGAGCTTTGAGAATAGGTGTCTGCGTAGAATTTTAGGCGTGCAGTGGTTTGACTTTGTGAGGAATGAAGAAATAAGACGTAGGACGCAGCAAATCTTGGTCACAACTGTCGCCAAGAAAAGGCGATTTAGTTGGCTTGGCCATGTACTCCGCATGCCTCCAGAGAGCCTTAATCAAGCTTGCCTCTTTTACAAGGCTTTTATCAGGTTCGCGCCGCCCGGGACGGCCACTGCTGACAATTCGTTGGCAGTCCTCGTCAGAACTTCGGGACGCGGATCTGACTTGGGAGGATGCAAGGGAGCTGGCAGCCGACAGAAAAGTTGGAGACAGTTTGTGGACTCCATATGCTCCACCTAGGGAGCGGAAATGGTTTTAATAATTATTTTAAAATAATATTATTAGTTTATCTTAATGAGTTGTTTCATATGTGTGTCCATAATTGGGCCGATGAAAATGATATTTTTCTTACTTTTTTAAAACTAAAATTACTTTTTTTAGATTTTGCTCATGAATGTTACAGGTTGACTTTATATTTTAAAACACTATTAAATGTCAATATAGAGTGGTAATTACCGCACTTTCGCGACCCATATACGATAAGTGCGTATTTTCCTTAAGGTTTTTTTTATTTTATTTTTTTTAAATAAATGTACCAATATATATTGACAAATCGCCAAGTAATTCATATGGCCTCGATAAAAACTAAAAAGGTTCGCTAATCATCTTTAACGTGGACAAGATGCAAGCTTATGTTTTTATATATAATTGCCGATTTCCCAATTTATCATATCTGACAAACGAATTATTCAGAAAAAAAATGCAGTAAAAAACACCCCGACTCCATATTACAGGAGTCAGCCTTTATTTCATAGGTAATATAAAATATAGTAATATATTTTTCAAATGCACCCTTTTTTCGTGGTCACCTTATATGTTGGAAGCCACTTCGCACTCGAGTAATTCAGTGATTATCTTAAAATCGTCAATTATTATAAAATTATAACATCTGGATATGAAATGATTTCAAAAGATCAGATACTGGTAGGCAGAGAGGTACTAATGAGCGCGAAGCTTTTAAAATTATCGATTTCGATGGTAGGAAATTAATACTTAATTTTAATAAGCTATATCTCATATTAAAACTCATTTTCAATCTCAAATAACGTTTTCCTCTTGCAAAACACAAGTATCTACTTCATAAGAGAGGTAGAAACGTTTTATTTGAAATGTATTGTATATTTACTAATTATTTTGTTTTATTGAAATAAGAATTTTGTAAAAAAAGTAACCAATTTTATATATTACATATTATAATGCAATATTTTTCTTCTTCTTGGGTCAAAATCCGTGTGATGATTGATTTGCTTCTTTAATGGTCAGTCTACATCCTCTTTGTCTCTAGACAAAGGATATGGAAGCCTGGGTATTTACAGGGCTACATACCGACCTATCAAAAGCTAGTTTAAATGATAGTTACATTAACTTTTGATTGAAAACCGTTCAAAAGTACTCAAATATATATATATATATATATATATATATATATATATATATATATATATATATATATATACATATATTTATATATATAAGTTTATATATATATATATATATATATATATATATATATATATATATATATATATATATATATATATATATATATATATATATATATATATATATATATATATTTATATATATATATATATATATATATATATATATATATATATATATATATATATATATATATATATATATATATAAATATATATAAATATATATATATATATATATATATATATATATATATATATATATATATATATATATATATATATATATATATATATATATAATATATATATATATATATATATATAAATATATTTATATATATATATATATATATATATATATATATATATATATATATATATAAATATATATATATATATATATATATAAATATATTTATATATATATATATATATATATATATATATATATATATATATATATATATATATATATATATATATATATATATATATATATATATATATATATATATATATATATATATATATATATAGGAGATAAGGAGAGAGAGAGAGAATTGAATGCAACACCTATCTGTCTTTGCAAACAATCGCCTCTTCCAAATTTACGCATTCCCCATACACACATACAAACCCATAGATTATTCCGACACCTGATCTAACTACGCACAAGTATTTGAAATATTTGATCATGCCGAATTTCCCTCGGTCTTTCATTCCTGTTGTTTTCAACTTTATTCACCTAATTATTTTTATTAGAAGCAGAGGACGACCGAGGTAAACTTGGCATGATCAAGTATTTCAAATACTTGAATATAGTCGAGCAATCGGCGAGTCACGAATGTAGAAGAAGCGAAGAATCTTGCAAAAGAGATAATTGAGGCGTTCTATTCTCTCTGCCTACCCCTTCGGAAAGGGGCGTAATGGTAAACTAGTTAGTAAAATTAACATGATATGGCTCATGGCGCTTGTTTAACATAATAATTACAAATATGTCTTCCTACTTCACGCTAAAATCAACGCGCTAACCACTGCAATACTTCATCAAGATCACGCTATAGATATTCATTAATTATCTCACGGAAGAATATTTACCATAAATAAAATTAAAAAAAGATTTTTTTCATCCGCCATTTTGTTGTCCAGTTTAATTTGGATAATAACACTTCGAAGGATAAAGTTTAACAAGATGGTCCCTAGAATAATTAGTCTGATCTTTGACTGAGAAAAAACAGGATGTCACATAAAAAACATACATTCGAAAAAAAAGAGTTGATAGAAAATTTCAAGTGTGTGGAATACGAACGATTTTTTTTAAAGATGTAAGTAAATATGTACATATCTTGTTTATTAAACGTTTTCACAAATTCAGATAATATATGCAACCTACTAAAAAATCTAGCTATCATATTTGACAAAGTAAATAACTAACAAGCTAACTAGCCATCACAAAGTGAAAAACTTCCATGTTAACTGGCCAGCATATTCAACAAGTGTCGGGTTGTGGTCCCGTGGCAAGTGTCGCGAACTATTAAGTCAGAGTTTCTCGTTCATGAATGTTACAGGTTGACTTTATATTTTAAAACACTATTAAATGTCAATATAGAGTGGTAATTACCGCACTTTCGCGACCCATATACGATAAGTGCGTATTTTCCTTAAGGTTTTTTTTATTTTATTTTTTTTAAATAAATGTACCAATATATATTGACAAATCGCCAAGTAATTCATATGGCCTCGATAAAAACTAAAAAGGTTCGCTAATCATCTTTAACGTGGACAAGATGCAAGCTTATGTTTTTATATATAATTGCCGATTTCCCAATTTATCATATCTGACAAACGAATTATTCAGAAAAAAAATGCAGTAAAAAACACCCCGACTCCATATTACAGGAGTCAGCCTTTATTTCATAGGTAATATAAAATATAGTAATATATTTTTCAAATGCACCCTTTTTTCGTGGTCACCTTATATGTTGGAAGCCACTTCGCACTCGAGTAATTCAGTGATTATCTTAAAATCGTCAATTATTATAAAATTATAACATCTGGATATGAAATGATTTCAAAAGATCAGATACTGGTAGGCAGAGAGGTACTAATGAGCGCGAAGCTTTTAAAATTATCGATTTCGATGGTAGGAAATTAATACTTAATTTTAATAAGCTATATCTCATATTAAAACTCATTTTCAATCTCAAATAACGTTTTCCTCTTGCAAAACACAAGTATCTACTTCATAAGTGAGGTAGAAACGTTTTATTTGAAATGTATTGTATATTTACTAATTATTTTGTTTTATTGAAATAAGAATTTTGTAAAAAAAGTAACCAATTTTATATATTACATATTATAATGCAATATTTTTCTTCTTCTTGGGTCAAAATCCGTGTGATGATTGATTTGCTTCTTTAATGGTCAGTCTACATCCTCTTTGTCTCTAGACAAAGGATATGGAAGCCTGGGTATTTACAGGGCTACATACCGACCTATCAAAAGCTAGTTTAAATGATAGTTACATTAACTTTTGATTGAAAACCGTTCAAAAGTACTCAAATATATATATATATATATATATATATATATATATATATATATATATATATATATATATATATATATATATATATATATATATATATATATATATATATATATATATATATATATATACATATATTTATATATATAAGTTTATATATATATATATATATATATATATATATATATATATATATATATATATATATATATATATATATATATATATTTATATATATATATATATATATATATATATATATATATATATATATATATATATATATATATATATATATATATATAAATATATATAAATATATATATATATATATATATATATATATATATATATATATATATATATATATATATAAATATATATATATATATATATATATATAAATATATTTATATATATATATATATATATATATATATATATATATATATATATATATATATATATATATATATATATATATATATATATATATATATATATATAGGAGATAAGGAGAGAGAGAGAGAATTGAATGCAACACCTATCTGTCTTTGCAAACAATCGCCTCTTCCAAATTTACGCATTCCCCATACACACATACAAACCCATAGATTATTCCGACACCTGATCTAACTACGCACAAGTATTTGAAATATTTGATCATGCCGAATTTCCCTCGGTCTTTCATTCCTGTTGTTTTCAACTTTATTCACCTAATTATTTTTATTAGAAGCAGAGGACGACCGAGGTAAACTTGGCATGATCAAGTATTTCAAATACTTGAATATAGTCGAGCAATCGGCGAGTCACGAATGTAGAAGAAGCGAAGAATCTTGCAAAAGAGATAATTGAGGCGTTCTATTCTCTCTGCCTACCCCTTCGGAAAGGGGCGTAATGGTAAACTAGTTAGTAAAATTAACATGATATGGCTCATGGCGCTTGTTTAACATAATAATTACAAATATGTCTTCCTACTTCACGCTAAAATCAACGCGCTAACCACTGCAATACTTCATCAAGATCACGCTATAGATATTCATTAATTATCTCACGGAAGAATATTTACCATAAATAAAATTAAAAAAAGATTTTTTTCATCCGCCATTTTGTTGTCCAGTTTAATTTGGATAATAACACTTCGAAGGATAAAGTTTAACAAGATGGTCCCTAGAATAATTAGTCTGATCTTTGACTGAGAAAAAACAGGATGTCACATAAAAAACATACATTCGAAAAAAAAGAGTTGATAGAAAATTTCAAGTGTGTGGAATACGAACGATTTTTTTTAAAGATGTAAGTAAATATGTACATATCTTGTTTGTTAAACGTTTTCACAAATTCAGATAATATATGCAACCTACTAAAAAATCTAGCTATCATATTTGACAAAGTAAATAACTAACAAGCTAACTAGCCATCATATTCGACAAAGTGAAAAACTTCCATGTTAACTGGCCAGCATATTCAACAAGTGTCGGGTTGTGGTCCCGTGGCAAGTGTCGCGAACTATTAAGTCAGAGTTTCTCGGCTCGAACCCACTCTACCACAATTTGATACCTACATATTTGTAATCATGAGCCAATTAGGCTCACCAAAATAGTATGAAATTGAAATATTTGTGTAAATTATAAAAACACAAATTTTTCTCTTTATAAAAAAATAATAAATAAAACATGGTAAAAACTGACAAGCTAACTAGCTATCATATTCGACAAAGTATTAAAAATTACAAGTTAATTAGCTATGATTAAAGAAAACACTTCGCTTTTTTACCACTTGAGTTTTATTATAGACTACATGTTTCAGAAGTTAAACCTCCATCATTCAGGTCTGTATAATAACTTAAATATAAAATATAAAATTGTTTTATAAATAAGGAGAGGGGAAAGTAAGGGGAAGGGGTTAGTCAAGGGACGGAGTTTGAAAACAAAGGAAAAATGGAAAGCAATGGTGAAGAATTTTGAAACAATATATTATTTAATAAATTATTATTAGAACTCAGGTTTTTTTGGATTTCTAAATTTTCAAGATAATTCATAATTTGGCCTTTATATGGAACAAGGTGTAATAATTTTAATTTATGAGAGTGAAATGATAATTTTAATTAGCTATCATATTCGACATAGTAATGAACTTACAAGTTAACTAGCTTTTATGTTCGACCTACGTAGTGGTAATGGTCAGCATGCTCGGCTACCGTACTGGAGGTCCCGGGTTCGATTCCCAGGGGGGGTTAAATAAATAAAAGTGATTTTTTTACTGTAATATTTATTCAATATTACCATGGACTGGTACCTGAAGCTTAGGGCTGATCACCTTTCCTTCAAATGGTCATGATCTCATGATCTAGATAACACTGTGTTTATATGATGCAGTGTCCTATACACCATTCGGTGAAGATGAGGGTTTAAAGAAGAAGAAGATGTTTGACCTAGTAAAAAACTTACAAGCTAACTAACTAATTATCATATTTGACCTTGTAAAAATCTTACTAGCTAACTTACTAATTATAATATTTGACCTAGTTAAAAACTTACAAGCTTACTTACCATCAATTTTGACCTAGTAAAAAACATACAAGCTAACTAACTAACTTACCAACGTATTTCACCTATTGAAAAAGTTACATGCTAACTAACTAAACATCAAATTTGACCTAGTAAAAAACATACAAGCTAACTAATCACCAAATTTAACCTGGTGAAGAAATCTCTCAATCTAACATACAAAACATCACGCCGCTTACCCTTAGGGATGAGTAGTAGAGAGGATAAAACGCCATACCTTTCTATCCTTCCAAACATTCCTCGCTTCTTCCACATTCCACATTCTACTATCCGCACAAGTATTTAAACTACTTGTAACACCAAATTTTCTCTTTCTTCTTCTTCTACCTTTAGCCACATTTTCCTCACACATTTATTTTACACGGTACCCAATACAAACACGAGACCCGGTGATTGTAAAACAATTAGGGTAATTTCGCAATTTAGCTGTCCGGGGATCGCACGAGGTCAGACCATCTCGATTTTAGTTTTCCGAACTGGCATTTGCAATTTTTTAAGTTTTATTTCGATCTCCTGTGATGGACTGTGAGCTAATTATATTGATGTAATACGAAACAAAAAGCAATTACTTGTATTAAGAGTAGATTCATCTGTGTAGGCACCTACCTTTACAAACTAATATAAGTAAATTAATGTATTTCTTATTTTATTCAGAACTTATCTGTACTAAACGTTACATAATCCAATACAAAGCATCGACACAATTATATCTTCATTATTCTTTGTGCGAAGGTAGTCCTTGCGCTGTTGGTACCAGTACAATGTTTGATTTATTTATTTTTTATAATTTTATTTTATAATTTTTTTATTAGCATAGATTGTATACATTTATTTAAATTACAATCATTAACATATTTTTTTAATTGCAGAGACCCACCAAGCTACCTTGTGTGTCTTGTCGGTGGAGTTCTTTTGAATATTTTAATTAAATTAATAATAATAATAATAAAACCCTTATCCGCACCCCAAAGGTACATAGGGCACTGCTTCATATGAGCACAGTGTTATCTTGATCGTTTACACACGAAGGAAAGGTGATCAGCCCTCCGCTTCAGGTACCAGTCCAGGGTAATAATATTGAATAAATATTACAGTGAAAAAATCACTTATATTTATTTTTACCCCCCTTGGGAATCGAACCCGGGACCTCCAGAACGGTAGCCGAGCGTGCTGACCATTACACTACGGAGGCGGACGAATTAAAATAATCCACTGAATTGAGTTTAATTTTTATTTACGACTAGTTTCGAAAACAACGATTGTTTTCATCTTCTGGTACAAATTAAAACTAACGAATAAAAATATATTTAGGAGTATATATAGGTTAATAAATATAGGTAGGGGGGTTAAGGAACAAAATTTTTTTGGAAAAGGAAACATTGATAATAATGGGGACGTATTTTGAAACAGTATATTATTAATTATTGTTTTATCTGAATTTAAATTTTAATGTATTTCTAAAATTTCTAAATTATTCATGACTTGACCTTTATTTGTATCATGTCATTCCACAAAGTTAATGCCGAATCAATAAATAATATCTTTTTGAATAAATTTTTTTATTGTTTTTAACCATTTTAACCTAAAATACACACAAAAAGAGAGAAAAATTAAGAATATTCACATTTTAAAATTTTCATGAAATTACCATTCACCCATTCCTTTGTTATGCCTTTGTTCCATATTTTATTTTGACCTTTAACATCCGTCGGCAACAAATTAAAAATGTTCGGAACTATATATTGCAGTGTTCGACTCCCATATTTATTGTTAATTCTTGGGACTATATATATTTATATATTTATATATATATATATATATATATATATATATATATATATATATATATATATATATATATATATATATATATATATATATATATATATATATATATATATATGTATATGTATATATATATATATATATATATATATATATATATATATACATATATATATACATATGTATATATATATATATATATATATATATATATATATATATATATATATATATATATATATATATATATATATATATATATATATATATATATATATATATATATATAAATATATGTATATATATATATATATATATATATATATATATATATATATATATATATATATATATATATATATATATATATATATATATATACATATATTGTAAAAGATACACACTTGTTTTTACCACTAGAGTTATATTTATTTTATTTAAACGACTAGTTACAGAAGGAATGCTCCCATCTTTACATCTAAATATATATTTAAAACTATAAGTATTGTACTTTATTATGAGTATGGTAATATACGATCCAATACATAAAATAATGTATTAAATGTTCTCTTTGGAGAGTTTAAGCATTGATTAAGACCAAAATCGTGATGATCCAATAGCCAATTCCTAAACGGCATAATATATTGACTCGATTCCACTCTACTTAACATAACGTTCTCTCCTTCGTGTAACTAGTTTGCATCTCTTCTCTTAACAGCGCCATACATCTTCTAATTTCTAACCTTTCTCTCACTGCAAGCGGTTACGCAAGTCTAATTTAAATACGCTCCATTAAAGTACAAATCGTAAATTGTAGCACTACGTGCTGTCACGACTCTGAGAAGAAGTGCATCTAGATCTTCGGTATCTCACATCTTTTCCTCTATTCAATACATCTTCCAATTTGGTTTTACAAAAATACTTTAGGGTACAACATTTTGAGTGTGTCCAAATACTTGTTCACAAAATCTGGATTATCTCCAATTACAGGAGTTGTTTTCATATTATTTTTTGACATCTCATCAAATATGAAGAAGAATATGGAAGTCTGGGCATTTACGGGGCTGACGACCGTCATAGGCTGGTTTAAGTGATTACTTTACACACGTGTAACATTCACCAATTCTACCCATTATTGACAACCATACTACTCAAATTCTTGGAAGTTCTATATATATGAACCAATTTAGAAACCTTGTTCTTGAATCACTAGAACTTCACTAGAGACATCTATTGGTGAGATGTAAGGAAGCTTTTTATTAAGCTGAAACTCTTATATTAGTATGTGAGGTTCAAATCCTGGATTTCAATCACACACTTGAGAAACGCCGAAAAATACCATTTTCATTTTTATTATTTAAGCTTATGATTTGACCAGATAATTTATTATATCGAATTTGAGTAGAATGTTACACGTGTGTTAGAATGTTACACGAATGTTACACGTGTGTTAAGTGATCACTTAAACCAGCCTATGACGGTCGTCAGCCCCGTAAATGCCCAGACTTCCATATTCTTCTTCATCTTTGATGAGATGTCAAAAAATAATATACTTTAGTGTTTTAAATAGCCTAATTGTTTAGACTTTAGTGATTACCAATTTTGCAAATCACCCAAAATTGAGTTATACATACATGGGACAAACAACTGGTAATTTTGTATTCTTTTTAATGATCTTTAATACTCAAATGTTTTTATAATATTTTTAACCCTTACTGGTCCAATTTAGAATCTCAATCGACGTCGAATTTTTTCTCTTAGGTCCCATGTCCGATGTTATTCGACATTTTTTTCATCATAAGTATTATTTATTTAAATTCCAAGCTTACATTTTTGTTACTCGTATCTATTACAACAGTATGTGGAGCAGAGGACAAAAGATTTTTCCAATTGGAATTTAACTGACTACATATTTTTTTTTTTTTCGGAGATTTAAACGGTAACACAAACCCTTCAAGCGAATGTCCTGAAGGAACTCAAGGTTAGAAAGTAAGGAGCAGTTTATAATCAGCAGTTTTATCTTAACGAACAAGATAATATATATATATATATATATATATATATATATATATATATATATATATATATATATATATATATATATATATATATATATATATTATATATATTTGTCCGCATCCGTAGTGTAATGGTCAGCACGCTCGGCTACCGTTCTAGAGGTCCCCCGGGTTCGATTCCCAAGGGGAGTAAAATAAATATAAGTGATTTTTTCATTGTAATATTTATTCAATATTACCATGGACTGGTACCTGAAGTGGAGGGATGATCACCTTTCCTTCATATGTAAACGATCAAGATAACACTGCGTCAATATGACACGGTGCCCTATGCACCATTGGGGTGCGGATAAGGGTTTTATTTATATATATATATATATATATATATATATATATATATATATATATATATATATATATGTTTATATATATATATATATATATATATATATATATATATATATATATATATATATATATATATATATATATATATATATAATATATATATATATATATATGTGTGTGTGTACATATATAATGTCAAGTGATTACTTTATTCACAAACATCCATTTTGTATTTAGTGTTGAAACTTGTAATAAATTTTTACAAATTTTTAAAAAATCTTCACTCTAGTTTGAAAAAACCATAACAGGACAAAACAATTGTCACATATTTTATTATTATGTGTTTTTAACAATAAAATACAATTTAGTTGACTCTTAAAATCAGTATTTGATTTTAACATTTAATACGAATAAATAAATCATACATGAGTTCTACAAATTAAGGGCCTCATCTATAAATAAAATGTAAAAATAATCCTTAAGAGGAGAAATTTAGATTTGTGAACAAGTGTTTGGACAGACTCGAAATGTCAAATTACAAAATTATTATGGCTGGGATGCACTTTAACCTTTTTTCGTATATAAAAAAGCGATATTTGTTTCATATCAAGTTAAGACACCTATAATACAAATACAACTTAATTACCTTTTTTAATAGAGTTCAATTTAAAATTCCCATAGAGCATAGCTCAGACGCCATGGGAATCCAACGTACCATGTTACGTTGTACAAATTTCACACTTGGTTTCATTCGGTCGTATTCCCATCATTTATTCTACAACGCCATAAATAAATATCACAATGGAAGTGTGAACTAATGGTTTTAAAACCGGCATTTTGTTTTACATTAAATTTCAAACGTAAGCTAATCACATGTTAATTTGAATTTATAGGCATTAATGTTTAAATACTTACTCTATGCAACTAGAAACTGCTGAAATGCGAATGCTTAGGTGATCAAATGGAGTGTCCCTTAGAGATAAAAAAATTAAAAATAACTCACTCAAAATGTTTTAAATAAATTAACTGGTCAAATTATAAGCTAAAATAATAAAAATGAAATATGATTTTTTGGCATCTCGTCAAAGATGAAGAAGAATATGGATGTCTGGGCATTTACGGGGCTGACGACCGCCATAGGTTGGTTTAATTGACCACTTTACACACGTGTAATATTCACCAACTCCCCATTATCACCCATTTAAAAAAATCCTATAATTTGGACAGACTCAAAATGTTGTAAAATAAAAATGATATTTTATGGCGTTTCTTATGTGTGTGATTATAATCCAGGATTCGGACCTTACATTCTAATAAAAAGATTTTCTGCTCTTTAAAAAGCTTATTTTCATCTCACCAATGATGTCTCTAGTGAAGTTCTAGTGATTCATGAACAATGTTTCAAAATTGGTTCGTACCTATAGAACATCCGAGAATCTGAGTAGTGTAGTTCCAAATAGGTAGAATGTGTAATGTGATCAATTAAACCAGCCTATGACGGTCGTCAGTCCTGTAAATGCCCCGATTTTCATATTCTTCTTCATCTTTGATTAGATGTTAAAAAATAATATGAAAACTCCAATAATTGGGGTATTTGGTTAAGAGTTTGGAGTATTAATTAAGTATGTATTTGGACCCTTTCAAAACGTTGTAAACAGAATAAAGAGTTCACGCATTCGTAGAAGCCTAGCTGTAACAGGCATCAATAGTAAGGTAGAGAAAAGACCATTGAGTTGGTATAGCCACATAGGACGCAGAGAACCTGATCATATTGTAAACCATGTGACAGGTGATCGCCATGGATCCTCGAAAGACATCTAGAGGAAGACCAAAGAGACTTATTTGGTGAATGCATGAATATGGATGCTACAAAGAGATAACATTTTTAAAAGGAATGGCATGATGTATATGACAGAAGGACCTACAACCTAAGGGCGAGGAGAGCTGATCCCACAGAACAGTCTACAAAGACGGTAAGTTGGGATTGAGGCATATATTATATAAAAATATGATACAACATTTTGAGTGCGTCCAAATACTTGTTCACAAAGTCTGGATTATCTCCAATTACAGGAGTAATTTTCAAATTATTTTTTGACATTCTCATCAATTTCTTCTCCATCTTCGATGAGATGTCAAAAAATAATATGAAAATAACTCCTGTAATTGGAGATAATCCAGATTCTGTCAACAAGTATTTGGACAAACTCAAAATGTTGTTAATAAATTATCTGGTCAAATTATAAGCTTAAATAATGAAAATGATATTTTCTGGCGTTTCTCATGTGTGTGATTATAATCCAGGATTCGGACCTCACATATTAATAAAAGAGTTTCTGCTCAATAAAAAGCTTCTCTTCATCTCACCAATAGTGACTTCACGAGTAGTCTGTAGTGAAGTTCTAGTGATTCAAGAATAAGGTTTTAAAATTAGTTCATATATATAGAACTTTCAAGAATTTGAGTAGTGTGGTTGTCAATAATGGGTAGAATTGGTGAATGTTACACGTGTGTAAAGTGATCAGTTAAACCAGCCTCAGCCCCGGTCGTCAGCCCCGTATTTACGGGGCTGACGACCGGGGAGAAGAATATGGAAGTCTGGCCATTTGGCCAGACTTCCATATTCTTCTTCATCTTTGATGAGATGTCAAAAAATAATATGAGAATATGATAATCCCAAATTCCCAAAATCCAGGTATTCCAATAGAACTAGTATTCTCCATTCATAATACAGGTCAAAGTGTCACTCAATACATAATTGCAGTATGCAGTCCATTCAAGGATGCCCTCGACTCTCGTGCAATAAATTTGAAGTTTGTGTTGTAAAATGATAAATACCATATATAACATATCATCTTGTAGCCGATAAATCCTCAATATTGAAAATTTACATATATGCTCTCAACACGATCGGCCAATAAATCCAATCAGCTAATTGATACGTGCTTATCAAAAGCTTATTCATATGTAATAAATTAAATATAACTTATATGTTTGTTCAGTGGACAGGTCGGAAGTCAGCTAGTGTGCAGAGATGGAATAACGTCTGTGGAAACTTTAATTATTGTTTATTTACTATTTTAAAAAAAGGAAAACTTAACAGAACAGTTACATCGAGTCAATTACATTTTTGTATTATTTTGACATCCATGGAAGTCTGGGCATTTACGGGGTTGACGACCGTCATAGACTGGTTTAAGTGATCACTTTACACACGTGTAAATGTCCAGACTCTTATATTTATATTATTCTCAATATTATTAATATTTAAAGCATTTACTTTGTGGTTAGTCATTTTTACTTATTTATTTTTTTACAAAAATGTTAATAAAATTAGTATATAACCACTCACCGAGATTTTATATCCTAATTTTAAATACTAATTTTACTAAAAATCTCGGTGAGTGGTTATATACTAATTTTATTAACATTTTTGTAAAAAATAAATAAGTCTTATATTTATCTTCATCTATGTTTGTTCACATAGGAGATAATTATATTGATTAAAGAAAACACTTCGTTTTTTACCACTTGAGTTTTATTATAGACTACATGTTTCAGAAGTTAAACTTCCATCATTCAGGTCTGTATAATAACTTATTATATACAGACATTATAGTCATTATTATAAGATTATAGTCAGTTATTATACAGACCTGAATGATGGAAGTTTAACTTTTGAAACATGTAGTCTATAATAAAACTCAAGTGGTAAAAAACGAAGTGTTTTCTTTAATCATTGTAACATGTCTTACCACAAAGTTAATGCCGAAACAATAAATAAAAGATAATTATATTATATATTGATGCTATTCATATATTGATACTACGTATTATTTTTTGACATCTCATCAAAGATGAAGAAGAATATGGAAGTCTGGGCATTTACGGGGCTTACGACCGTCATAGGCTGGTTTAAGTGATCACTTTACACACGTGTAACATTCACCAATTCTACCCATTATTGACAACCACACTACTCAAATTCTTGGAAGTTCTATATATATGAACCAATTTAGAAACCTTGTTCATGAATCACTAGAACTTCACTAGAGACATCCATTGGTGAGATGTAAAGAAGCTTTTTATTAAGCAGAAACTCTTATATTAGTATGTGAGATCCGAATCCTGGATTATAATCACACACATGAGAAACGCCAGAAAATACCATTTTCATTTTTATTATTAAGCTTATAATTTGACCATTTGGACACACTCAAAATGTTGATACTACGTATCAATATATGAATAGCTACGTATCTGTTGCGTATGTTCACTGTTTTTTTTTACTTTATAGCTCTTCTCAACTTGTACATATTATAACTGCTTACGTTTTTTAATTATTATTTTTACTTTAGCTCTAAATTTAGTCTGCCTATTGATCTTCGAACTTTAGCTATATTTTATTTTTGCTGTTTACTTTTAACTCATGTAACATTTGCGATATTATGTATTTTATTTATTGTTTCGGCATTAACTTTGTGGTAAGACATGTTACAATGATTAAAGAAAACACTTTGTTTTTTACCACTTGAGTTTTATTATAGACTACATGTTTCAGAAGTTAAACTTCCATCATTCAGGTCTGTATAATATACATATATATATATATGTTATTATACAGACCTGAATGATGGAAGTTTAACTTCTGAAACATGTAGTCTATAATAAAACTCAAGTGGTAAAAAACGAAGTGTTTTCTTTAATTATTTGATATTTTGTAATCGGAATGTTACAATTACCTGTTTTATTTGTTATTCATTATTGTAAATGTATTTATGTTAATGTTCTGTTCAATATCCAAATAAATAAAATAAAATAAAATCTATGTTGAGATGTAAAAAAAATAATAGATGTTATATTATTTTTAAAAAACGTTAACTGTCTGTAAAGAAAACACGTCATTTAATTTCACTCTTGTGTGATTTTTGTTAAATATCGCGTTTGATTATTAATACTTAGTATATAATTAATATCATTGTCCACCTCCGTAGTGTAATGGTCAGCACGCTCGGCTACCGTTCTGGAGGTCCCGGGTTCGATTCCCAAGGGGGGTAAAATAAATATAAGTGATTTTTTCACCGTCATATTTATTCAATATTACCCTGGACTGGTACCTGAAGCGGAGGGCTGATCACCTTTCCTTCATGTGTAAACGATCAAGATAACACTGGGTTTATATGACGCAGTGCCCTATGCACCATTGGGGTGCGGATAAGGGTTTTTATTTATTTTTATTATTATATAATTAATAAAAATATGGTAATTAATTGTTTTTAAATGCGTGCCACGGTAACTTGGTGTGAAGTGAACAGAACAAGAAATATTTATGATTTTAAGAAAATCACGTCGTGTCGTAAATCCGGTCGTAATTCATTGGTGAATTTTCGTTTGAGCAAAGTATGGTTCGTGTAATTTTAATGCTATAGCCATATTGGGTTACTGTGCCGTGTCTTGGATGTCCTTCCCTCCACAAAAGGCATAGTTTGGGGGTTTAATTGAAATAAATAAGTATTTAAAATATTTACGAATGATATGAGGGTGTTATCCTATGTCCTATGGCAGAGTTTCTCAAACTTTTTCTATTCAAGGTACACCTACTGAATTAAGAAATTTCAGAGGTGCATATTTCCCATATTATGGTAACATATTTAACAAATAGCTCACTCCTTTTAACTTTTAAATTTTTATATTATTTTTTGACATCTCATCAAAGATGAAGAAGAATATGGAAGTCTGGGCATTGACGGGGCTTACGACCGTCATAGGCTGGTTTAAGTGATCACTTTACACACGTGTAACATTCACCAATTCTACCCATTATTGACAACCACACTACTCAAATTCTTGGAAGTTCTATATATGAACCAATTTAGAAACCTTGTTCATGAATCACTAGAACTTCACTAGAGACATCTATTGGTGAGATGTAAAGAAGCTTTTTATTAAGCAGAAACTCTTATATTAGTATGTGAGATCCGAATCCTGGATTATAGTATTATAGTATTTGGACACACTCAAAATGTTTTAAATTTTTGTTTTATTTAGCAGAGACCTTAATGAAATGTATTTAAGATTCATAACTATTAAGTGGAATAACCTAGATTTGCTTATAAAGATTTAGATACACTCGAAAGATTATTTAATTTTATTTATGCAGAAAAATTATGATAGTCAAAAAACTATATGGTAAAACAATCCTTACATATCGTACATTCAACAGCGTCATATATCAAAAAACTTGATTTTTCAGGAGATCGTTTTTAAAGTTTAAAAATATCATAAAATAGATCAAAAATAAATATCAAGAAACTTATTGAACTGTTTAATGTGCATCAGATATTTTTATGTAAAACCTGAGTAAATTTTCTCCATTTAGAAAATATTTAGTTCATTTAAAAAAATAATTAAACAATAGCTTTTCTTCTAAATGCAAAAAAAGCACATTCTGCTCTGTAGCGGGTAAATATTAAGTTAAAAATATGCCGCTTTTGCTGGGATATAGTACATTTTCTGGACATTCCGAAAACATGCGCAACTGAAAATTAACGATTTTTGATACATGACGTTGTTGAAAAGAGTGGGCGATAAGTCATACTATCCAATCATACCTATAATACTACACACATTTATATAATTATATTTTTTGGCATCTCAACTAACAGGTGGCGCAAAATTACCCTATCGGAAGACGTGATAATTTTTGCAAATGTAATTCAATAAAATTCGACATTTATAAACTAGACTGTCCGCCTCCGTAATGTAATGGTCAACACGTTCGGCTACCGTTCTGGAGGTCCCGAATTCGATTCCCAGGAGGGGAAGTCAAATAAATAAAAGTGATTTTTTCACTGTAATATTTATTCAATATTACCCTCGACTGGCACCCGAAGCGGAGGGCCGATCGCCTTTTTTTCATGAGTTAACTATCAAGATAACATTGCATTCAACTGTTTAAATAGGTACTACACACACACACACACACACACACTCAAACACAAACACACACACACACACACACACACACTCACTCACCCCAACCAACATAAGAATAGCATTATCGGAGGATTTTTTGTAATTGGCCATAGTTTGGTTAATTAATGTTGTATAATATATTGTTTTGGCTGTAAAAATCCCAAATAAAATAAAATAAATAAAATAGTGCCCTATGCACCATTGGGGTGCGGATAAGGGTTGATGAAAGAAACTAGACAGCTGCAGTATAAAAATAAATTGATAAATCTAGCACAAATGTGTATCAACACTAGCGGCAGCCACTTGCCGGATATCATAATTTCCACTTTACACAAAAAAAATGCAAAGGTCCCCATTAAACGTTTTATCACTTAAAACATTTTTTTATTTACTAATAAAGTTATTAAAAAACAATTTTTTACTACAATTTGCCCATAAAAGAAAATTGTTCATGACTTGCTATATAATACGCCATGGCCGAATGACGCGATATATTTCAAATCTACCCAATTCCATTAATGAATAACCTTTTTATATATTTAGTTTGCTGTTTTGATGACTTTATGGATAGTGGATGCATGAACAACTTTATTGCATAATAATCAAAATTGTTTTGACCAAAACAGGCATGTGTTCTTTTGTTTTGGATATATAATATATAAAAAAAATTATATTATCCACTGACACTTCGTGATGGAATTGCATTTAAATATATTATTAGATTAAAACCAATATTTTTAACTTTTCCACTTTATTTTTATTTGACCAGCGACCGGGTTTCGTCGTACCGACATCATCAGACTGGTCTGATGATGTCGGTAACGACGAACGACAGACCAGTCTGATGATGTCGGTAACAACGAAACCCGGTCAATGGTCAAATAAAAATAAAGTGGAACAGCTAAAAATATTGGTTTTAATCTAATTATATAATAAAAATGTTTATTTTGTATTTAATGAGTTGCACTAAGAATGATCATATTATAACAAAATTAAAAAATAATTTAACTTTACAATTTATGGAAACAAGAAATTAAACATTAAAAAAATAAATATCTTATATGTGTCACCTACTTTCAAAATCCGCCAGATCCAAGGAAGTTGATTTTGTAAAAAATGCGAAATTCTCCGGGCAATATTTATGTTTAAAAGATCTGTCTATCTTTAAATAAAATAATATAAAATAGAGAATTTTCCCATTTTTTCAGAAAAAAATTCAGCATTTAAAAAAAAACACGAGACACAAACCGATAATGACGTCATCTTAATTTTTGACTTATCCTCGCTCTTTGATTGGCTGATATAGGTCAGAAGGCAAGTTTCATGTATATAGCGGAATTTGAAATACAGCGCTGTTTTTAAGTATTCATTAGCAGGGTTTTTGAGTAAATAAATATTTTAATCAATAAAACCCACAATTGGCAATGCGATAGAGTATTTATTTTAAGATCTTATTAAATTGGATTTGGCGGATTTTAAAGGTAGGCGACATATATCGCTCACTCCTTTCAAGGTCATAAATCAAAAAACTTGATTTTTCAAGAGAGCGTTTTTAAAGTTTAAAAATATAATTCAATGTATTAAAAATATATATCAAGCCACTTATTGAACTTTTTACTGTGCAACAGATCTTTTTAGGTAAAACCTGAAGGTTTTTTCTTCATTTGAAAAATATTTAGTATATTTAAAAAAATAATTAAGCAATACCTTTTCTTCAAAATGCAAAAAAACACTTTCTGCCCTGTAGCTGGCAAATATTAAGTCAAAAATATGATTCTTTTGCTGGGATATAGTACATTTTCTGGGCATTCGGAAAACATGCACAACTGAAAATTGACGATTTTTGATTTATGACGTTCTTGAAAGGAGTGAGCGATATGTCCGATTGAATTCTGACATGACATGACTTGCAAAATTTACGAATCAACCACAAATTATAAGTCGGATCATGACGAAATGCATCTTGGGACTCGCTAGAGCTTTAAATAATAATTATTTATGTTATTTTTGAGTGACCACACCGGATGCACGTTCAGCGCGAAGATCAGGCTGGTTTTACAGTCGTGGAGCAAAAGATTACAATCACTTTCTATCAAGTTTTGTACTTTTAATTTAAGTTTTACTGAGTAAATACCATTATTTCTTAAAATCTACTGTGACACGTGTTTCGATGCATTCCGCGTCATTTCAAACACCGTATGTGATGGTAATTCTAAATTTTAGAGATGGGTCCTTGGGACGTTGAAGGTTGAAGAGGTGGTAGGAGCTGTTTATTATTTTTATTTATTTATTTAAATTTTATTTTTATTTTTATTTCCTATCAGACAATACATAGATAACAGGAGGGAGGCTTTGGTCATTGTCATATTGTTAATTATGGGTTTATTATTATTTTTATTCTTTTGAATTTCTATTGTTTCAAAATGTTGCAGTTAATAACTTTTCGTATTAATTATTTTTAGGATTTCTACGTTATTGTGGGTTAAATTATAATTATTATAATAATTGTGTCGAGTTGTGGTCCCGTGGTTAGTTTCGCTTACTCTTAAGTCAGAGTTTCTTGGTTCAAACCCACTCTACGACAATTTGATACCTATTTCTAATAATGAGCCGCTTAGGCTCACAGAAAGTGTATGAAATTGAAATCTTCTTCTTCTTCCTGGCTACATCTCAGCTGGTTGTCTTTATAGACTGCTGGAGTCAGCTGTCCTTCTGTCCTGGATAACGTCACCTAGGCCATGCCTTTGAATCATGTTATCTTTCTGCTTCACCCATGAATTCCTTGGTGTACCTCTAGATAACATTCGAGTAAGATCCATTTCTATGGCCTGGTAAACTACATGTTCGGGTTTTCTGCGTCCTATATGAAATTGAAATATTTGTGTAAATAAGAAAAACACTAATATAAAATACATATTTTTTATATTTAAAAAAATACGATACATTGGAATAATTCTTTCGAAATATAGTTAGGTCTCTGATAGATGTCCATGATAATTTTGTCGACGACTGTACACCGATTTATTGATCACCATGAACAGCAAATAATGAAGGTCTGACGTGTAATTAGAGACGGTAATATTCATCATACTCGAGAGGTCAAGCGTATGTTATATAAATTACTACCTGCGGACAGGTTGCTGTGGCCCAGAAAGGGTAGGCAGATAACAGATTTATCGATTATCGATCAATTACACACATAACACGCGACCTTCGAGTCCTCATACTGAATAGCGCAGAGAACACGTCAATATCAATAATTTCGTGATTTGATTAATTACTGAAGAGGAATTTAATAATTTAAACGCGCACATACCTTTGGTCTTTTAATAGAGTATAATAAGAAGAATATGGAAGTCTGGGCATTTACGGGGCTTACGACCATCATAGGCTGGTTTAAATTATCACTTTACACACGTGTAACATTCACCAATTCTACCCATGATTGACAACCTCACTACTCAAATTCATCACACTACTATTTGCAAACATTATTCCCCTCTTCCACGTTCATGCATCTCCTCACGCATACCCTCCGATTATTTCGACTCCGATCCAAGTATTTGACATACTTATAATTAAAATATATCTTTGTTTTAAAATGATTACAAATATATTTTATAACTTAGTTATAATGACTTGTCCGCCTCCGTAGTGTAATGGTCAGCACGCTCGGCTACCGTTCTGGAGGTCCCGGGTTCGATTCCCAAAGGGGGTAAAATAAATATTAGTGAATTTTTCACTGTAACATTTATTCAATATTATTACCCTGGACTGATACCTGAAGCGGAGGGCTGATTACCTTTCCTTCATGTGTAAACGATCAAGATTACACTGCGTTTATATGACGCAGTGCCCTATGCATCATTGGGGTGCGGATAAGGGTTTTATAATTTATTATAATGACTACCGGTGTCGAAGCTAAACAGTTGACATTATAATTAAGTTATAATAAAAAAATAAGTGATTTTAAAACAA
Source organism: Brachycentrus maculatus (assembly GCF_059751285.1). Taxonomy (NCBI): domain Eukaryota; kingdom Metazoa; phylum Arthropoda; class Insecta; order Trichoptera; family Brachycentridae; genus Brachycentrus; species Brachycentrus maculatus. The sequence continues at coordinate 37,936 of NW_028281537.1, read as the reverse complement.
ACTTTTATTTTAATAATAAAATGGAAAATCAAAAAGTTATGGCTTCCAATATAAATTCTTTCTCTTTGTTAAATATATTATATATTGTTGTATAAAATGTGAAATCAGTAATTGGCCTCATTATCGGCCCGTTATATTGAATATTTATATTATTTTTGTTAATGGCTGTTGATTTCCAATAAATACATAAATTAATTAATAAATTATATTTAACATACCTTGTGGATCCAACAACAGTGCATAAAAATACATATCTTTTAAAAATCAATGCAATATGGATGTTCAATAATGGGCAGAATGGTGACCGTTACACAAGTGTTCAAAGTGACCACTCAAGCCAGCCAAACGCCAAGTCATAAGCCCTGGAATGCCCTGTCCTCCATCTTCTCTCATTTATTAACGATAGATACTTTATCTCAAGTTGTGACACCTATGATATAAATAACGCAATTAAAAATACCAGGGCTTCTTGCAGTTTTGGATAATGTTTTGTTTCTTTAGTAATTAAAATTTAATTACCACCTGAATGACCGTTGCCCAATAAAAAATTAGAAGTTATAATTACACTTACGGTAAGACAACCTGTTACCGAACTATTTTTACAATTTTGAAGTGTATAAGACGTTTATCCAGTAGTTCTAACTTTTAAAAATGTTTTATTTTAATCTGTGTTGGGAATAGGAGGGATAATCTAGTGTGGGCCAATCAGGAATTTGTCAGCATTTGCTCATTGCTGGGAGGAAACCACATTTGCATTCCTAGCTAGTAAATAAGTAAAATATTTTTTTTAACCATATCAAATAAACATATTTAAAAAAATTAAAAAATAAAATTGAATATTATTTAATCATTTCTTCGGTGAATAATCCAGTGCCTGATATAATAAATTATAATATTGTTAATTTTTTCATGCCATATTTTTTTGTTTGTTCGGGAGTTGCATTTATTATTTATCTTGTTGACGATGCAACGGTTTATATGAAGATCAATACGTGGATTTTTGCTTCTTCTAGTTATCGTTTTTATTCTTTAAAAAAAAAACTAATGTGGACCAATTAGCAACTTGTCAACATTTGCTCATTGCAGGGAGGAAACCACGTTGCGCTCCTCAGGAGAAGCCGGACTGCTGACTGTCGTCAACAGGCCTTCCGTTCCACTAGAAGAGGGTTCGGCATTTTGTGTCCTAGCTTGGTTTATGGTAGCAATCTCCTTAACTATTTTTATCATATCGGTAGTGTAAAGGCAAAGGGGTATATCTGTCAAATTTTTCATTCAAATGTCTAAAATGGTGTATTCCATAATCTGGCAAAAGAATAAAGCTATGGTTGCAATACTTTTTTAGTTTTCTAAAGATTTGTACATATAAAAATACATAAAACAAATGAGTTATTTAATTTCACAAGTTTTTTTTTTTGCTCTCCTGTAAAATTTGGTCTAAGACAGATATACTCCTTTGCACTACCGATATATGATACACCTCTCGTGACAGTTCCTTATGAACTATCACATATCCGATGTCGGATAGGTCCTCACCCAGACTCCAGCAACGCGCCTCCAGCTGTAGCCTTTGACAGCTGAAAAGGGGCAAAGCATCAAAAGGTGAGAGACATCTTTAGGTGTCTCATCATCACACGTACGGGTGTTGACCTCGGAGAACTTGAAACGATGTAGGTAGCTCAGGATTTGTATTGTAAAATATTATACGTCGATAATGGAACTGTTACCGCCTTGATATTTGGGTGGTGAGAAGGTACTCGCTACTAATAGCGTACAGAGGTGATTATTATAATTATAAGTAATTAGCCGAATAAAAATCGTCGGAGATGAAAAAGATTTTTATTGGTTAATTTGTATCTCAATCGTTTGATAAATTATCTATTAACTGGGTGTCACACAATTTCCATTAATAAATAATTTATAAATATAACAATTTATAATAATAATTTATAAAAATAAATAGTTTTTCAAACGATTAAGATACAAATTAACTAATAAAAATCATTATCAACTCCGATAATTCGGCTTATTACTTATATATTGTAATTGTTAGAGAAAAACACTTGTTTTTCACCACTTGAGTTTTAACTAGTCGTTTTTTGTTGGTTCGAAGATATTATTTTTTAGCAATAAGCCCGCCTATCTACTTGTGTATTTGATTACGCATATTTTTCAATTGTTGCGCGGTATGATCGATAATCCTGAAATTATCCGGAGCATTGGTCTGTATGTTCCCGATAATTACCTAAGACAGCGTCGGCATAGATTGTTTCACATTCCTATACACAGGACCAACCTGTCAATGGTTATGCCTGTAGGAAGAGCTACCGCTATGTTGAACAAAATCACATTGGATATTGATCTGTTCCATGTGTCTGAAGGAGTCTTCGGAAGCGGGATTCTTCTACACATTTAACAAGAGTCTTCTTGCTTACTTTTTAATTTATTTTTTTAATGTATACGCCTTAAATGTTAGTTTGTAATGTACATATAAATTATTGAATAAATTTAAATTGAAATTGAAAATATGATGAGACTTCTTTCTTTTCTGTACATGAAGATTAAATAAATAATTAAAAATATATATTCCCCAGTAATATGTTTTTAATGTGTCACATGTTACTATCAACAATAAAAAAGTCCCTCTCCAAGCACAAGAGCTCAGTCACTTTTTTGGAGAGGCACATGCAACTAAAATTAAAAGATTAAAAAAATAGAAACGTATAGAATTTGTATTTATTTGTGTGAAAAAAAAATCAACTAGGGTTATTAAATTTTAAAAAAATAATAATGAAAAAAAATTAAAAACAAATTACTGAATAAAATACTATTAAGGTACCATTATTTTTGGAGTACCGCATACAGGTTATTTATAAAACAGTGAGTCTACTGTAATATTATGCATACTTTTTTTTATCTCTGCACGATCCATCTCAACGCATTGACTCTGTGACGTCATCAAATGTTATTACAATTTAATTTATATACACATGTATTTTTTTAATCAAATGTAATTTCCTTCCTTGCTACAAAATACTACGCTTAAAACTGATGCAATCTGCGAAATTTTCCACTGAGTGATTTTTATAATGGCGCTATTTACTTTTCTCAACATTTTCAATGCAAGTACATACGCACATCTTATCTCGTTTTTTTTCTTCTTGGTGTAGGCCTTGTGGCCTATTTTTTAAGAGTGATCAGCTTCCTGCGATGTCGATTCCCAGCTGTCAATTCATCTCTTTGGTAGTAAGCCTTGGGGTTGTCCGTGCAGTGCAATGCGGAGAGTCTGGATGGTTCCATTTTACAAACGTGTAACATTCACTAATTCTACCCATAACTGACAACCACACTACTTAAATTCATATATGTTCTGTATATAAGATCCAATTTCGAAACTTTGTACAAGAATACTTTTTGTACTTTTCTCTTTATCCCATCCTTGTCTCATGTCTCTTCCTTTATATAGACCTCTCTTATGCATAGTTGTGAAGAACTATAATTGGTTATCATGATTTTATTTTTTGTATTCTGTATGTATCATATTTTGTAACTGTTGTTCTTCCTTCCAATAAAATAAATAAAATAAATAAATAAAGAATCACTAGAATTTTCACAAGAGAAATCTATTGGTGAAATGAAGAACCTTTTTTCATTAAGCAGAAACTCATCACTTAAACCAGCCTAGTCACAGGCCCCGTAAATGCCCAGAATTCCATATTGTTCTTCATCCATGTTAAAAAATAATACATACATAAATAATGTTATAATATATATTTTTTTAAACTTATGTAAAAAGGACACCACCCACAAGACACATAAATCGTCGGCTTGTGGTACCGTGGTTAGTGTCGTGGACTCTTATTTCAGAGTTTCTTGATTCGAACCCACTCTACCCCAATTTGATACCTTTTTCTAATAACGAGCCGCTTAGGCTCACAGAAATAGTATGAAATTTAAATAGTTGTGTGAATAATAAAAACACAAACATATATTTTTTACAATGATTAAAGAAAACACTTGTTTTATACCACTTGAGTATAAAATAAGAGCTTTCTTTAATCATTGTAATATGTCTTATCACAAAGTTAATGCCGAAACAACAAATAAAATATATTTTTTTAATTTAAAAAAATTATGTTTGTATTAAATGAAAACACTAATATTTCTCTTTTAATAAATAAATAAAATAAACAAAAAGGTTATTTAGTGGGTCTCTGCAATGAAAAAACATATCATGATTGTACTTCTAGACCCCAGAACACACTTAAACTATCGTCTCCATATTTTAATTTCTCAGCATTTCCAAAACGATATTTGAAATGTGGAATTACGCCAAAAATTACGCAAAAATATTTGTTTTTTCTTACATCAGTACTTGCGTAAAAAACAATTCACAATCTTCGAGACGTAACTAAGTAAGATATAATTTAATACCTCTCTTCTGGGGGCATACTTAATGACGCAATCCGGCTCTGTGCGACGGCAGACTTTACCAAATTACTATCTCCGGCACTGTGATTAGGGAACTATCTCATTAGGGACGTCGCAACTCTAATTACACGAACCGTTTGGCTTATTCCAGACGCCGCATTCCAGTGGCTAGAGTGCTGTGCTGTCAACCGTAGGGCTGATTTTAAAACTAAATAAGTCCAAAAAGAATTCATCGAATCGTAACTAGATGATTAACCTTCACGCTGGTTCACCGCAGATGTAGAAATATAGAATGAAACGCCACACCAATCTGTATTTTCGAACAATTTTCACCTCTTCCACATTCATGCATCTCCTTATACATACCCGCCGATTATTTAGACTCCTGACCGGACAACTTTTAAGAATTTTTTTAAAGGAATAAACCACAAAGCCTCTAATTTTAGAGATTCGTCTGCGGGTAGGATAGTAAGGATAGGGAAGGTAAATGTGAAAAACACATCACAAACACCCTGTCTAATGAAAACAAATATATCTTGAATTTATTTTACAAATGGCGGGAATCGAACCCGCGATGCAGTCGAGCGTCTACCCAACTACACCACGGAGCCTTTCAATTTAAAATACTTGATCATGCCGATTTTTCCTTGGTCTTCCCATGCTCTCATTTCTAACTGCATTCGCCTAATAGATTAATTCAATTGTTCTTTCCTCACTCATTCGTTCCGTATGTCCAAAACCAAGTATTTGAGCCTGATGTTGTATCAAGACTTTTTCATCATCGATATATCGGTAGCGGATTATTTTTTAAATAATCCGCTACTGATATATCAACTTGTTACACAGTTATACATTACACACTTCAGTTCCAAGTCGTGACATGCAGCTGGAAAACAATTCATTGTACACATTTGGGTTATGGAGAAAGTTACCGAATACTTTGAAAGAGCAACCACAATAACTTATTCTTTATTTATTTAAACCATCTCTTATTGCTTAATTTAAAATGACGTCATGTTTGCCATATTAATAGCGCTAATATTGGAGATATTTTCATTGCTCACTATTAACGCTTCATTTTGGGATTTATTTTAGATGGGAGTGTATGTGTATATATATATATATATATATATATATATATATATATATATATATATATATATATATATATATATATATATATATATATATATATATATAAATATATAAATATATATATATATATAAATATATATATATATATATATATATATATATATATATATATATATATATATATATATATATATATATATATATATATATATATATATATATATATATATACAATATATATATATATATATATATATATATATATATATATATATATATATATATATACACAGTATCGAACAAATTAATTGAAAAAAAACTTTTTTGTTTATTTTAGTAAAAAGTTTTATAATATCTTTGTTCATTAGTTGTATCATAAATTAATGTTTATTATGATCTCATTTGGGCAATGATTCAAAGTTTATTAAAATTTACTCTTCTTGGCATCTATTATATAAGGTTTTGGCACGTGGATTCCGTTTTTTCGTCTCGAAACCATGACTGAATTATGGACAAAATGAGCTGTATGGAAGTGACGCATGGAGTAAGCAAAAGAAGGATGAAAGTGGACTGCGGTCTCTCAGAGGGATGTGCGGCAAAACGATGTATGATCTAATGGTGAAATAAGGAAGGAATGTGTGTGTGCGTAGTTTATATATATTAGAGAATATCATCATAAATATTTGCACGTGTAACATCCACCATTGTACCCATAATTGACAACCACACAACTCAAATTTTGGAAGTTATATTGACCTTCAATTGACACATTTTTTCATATGTGATTAGTATAACCAGCCTATGACAAGTCGTAAGCCCTGTTAACATCCAGACTTCCATATTATCATTCGTTACTGTTGAGATATCAATATGAAATAATATTCCTATTTGGACAAAACCCAGATTATTTAACAAAAATTTGAACACACTCTAAGCATAACTTTTTTTACTTTTTATCAATTTTAAAAAAAAAAAACACGTGTATAAGACCACTTAAAAAGTTTTATTTATAAAAACTACATATTTTTTATCTGCATGTGAAAATAAAACTAACGTGGTCTTATACAAGCGATCATTTTTTTTTTAAATAATCAACATGTCACTCTACAGAATTAATACCGATTCAATAAATAATTTATTGATCTAACTAACTAACCATCACGCCGCTCCCCGCAGGGGTAGGCAGAGAGAATAGAACGCCACACCACTCTGTCCTTGCAAACATTCTTCGCCTCTTCCACGTTCATGCATCTCCTCATACATACCCGCCGATTGTTACGACTCCTAACCTGACCACTTTCAAGTATTTGGCATACCTGATCGTGCCATGTTTTTCTCGGTCTTCCTCTGCTTCTTTTCCCACTAACATTCGCCTCATAAATTTGTTTTACCGTTCTTTCCTCACTCATTCGTTCTACATGTCCAAACCATCTTAACACACCTTTCTTAATTTTATAGATAATGCTTATCTCAGCTTTGCATTCCTTCCTTATTTCACTATTCGCACATCTATCATACATCGTTTTGTCGCACATTCTTCTGAGAGATCGCATTTCGACTGCATTCAGTCTACTTTCGTCCTTCTTTTGCCAACTCCATGTTTCACTTCCATACATTAGAGTTGGAACCAGGACTCCATTGTGCACTGCCAGATTAGCTTCCACTGATAGGTTTTTATTTACTATAACTGATTTCAGTGCACCATTCACTTTGTTTCCAGCATTCACTCTCCTTTATAGAAAGGACATAGGTCTTTAACAATCTTTCCATCATTTTATCATTTATTGATCAACTCACACAAAAGACTTTATGTTATATTGACGTATAATATATTAATTTTATCTTTGATGAAGCCATATCTCAAATAGATAAACGATTAAATCATTCAAATAGCGCTTTAAACAATTATTATTTAATTTTTAGTAGTTGCGTGTCAAGGTCACTAACGCCCTATGACGAGATCCGGCTCTGCACACAGCACATATCGCTCACTTCTTTCAAGAACGTCAAAAATCAAAAATCGTCAATTTTCAGTTGTGCATGTTTTCGGAATGCCCAGAAAATGTACTATATCCCAGCAAAAGAGTCGTATTTTAAACTAAATATTTACCCGCTACAGGGCAGAAAGTGTTGTTTTTACATTTAGAAGAAAAGGTATTGCTTAATTATTTTTTTAAATAAACGAAATATTTTTCAAATGGAGGAAAAAAACTTCAGGTTTTACTTAAAAAGATCTGTTGCACAGTTAAAAGTTCAGTAAGTGGCTTGATATTTATTTTTAATACATTGTATTATATTTTTAAACTTTAAAAACGTTTTACCGAAAAATCTAGTTTTTTTTATTTATGACGTTCTTGAAAGGAGTGAGCGATACGAAGAGATATTACTCGTACTACACCATTTGAAGGTCGGCATTCAAAACGCAGTATGCCCAAAACATGCGTGGGAAAGCGTAATGTATTAAGCCGTAAAAATACTAAACGTGCATATATGGAACATACCATGCTCTATGCAAATTTCTTATAAACCATGGAATGTATAAGCGGTTCAGAATGATAACGAGGTTATATTAAGTATGATTGAATGAATACTTTTTTTAAACTTTATAAAATAAAACAACTTTGTTTTTATATTATTTTCTGACATCTCATCAAAGATGAAGAAGAATATGGATGTCTGGACATTTACGGGGCTGACAACCTTCGTATTTTTTTTAAAAATAATATGTATATAACTCCTATAATTGGAGATAATCCAGATTTTTTGAACAAGTATATGGACACACTCAAAATGTTGTAAACTTTGTTTTTAACCACTTTTTTATTCATATATATTTTTCTCCAACCGGTTTCGATAAGAACCTTGTCATCATCAGGGTTTCACATGTACCATTTTTAATTTAAATTTCACTTGGTAAACACCACTCTTTCTTTTAATCTATTATTAAGTAAAATATAAAATTTTAATTTATGTGGATAAATATATGTTTAAAACACTCTCCTTGCCATCTATTGTTTACTTTGTGTAATACCACTTTTTTAAAACACTTATTTGTGACTACCGGTTTCGGAAATTTATTCCTTCATCAGGTCGTTAAAATGAAAATAAAATAATTACATTAAAATTAAAAAAAAAAATTATTACGATTTGACATTTGTATAAAAATAATGAAATTTAAATAAATATAAGTATTTAAAAAAAGTGGTATTACACAAAGTAAACAATGGATGGTAAGGAGAGTGTTTTATTACCATACCACAAAGTTATCAATGCTTTTAATATACAAAATATAAATCTGAATTTGTTTTTTTCTTAAGGAATAATCCGCAAAACCTCTACTTATAGAAGCTTGTCTACAGGGATGATAGTTAGGAAAGGGAAGGATAATTGTATTTATAAAATATTAATTACAAACACCCACACCTATTGAAAATGAATATTACTTAAATTCATTTTGCACTTGTGCGGGAATCGCCAGTTTCGCGGTCGAGTGTCTATACCCCACTAAGCCAAGTAAAACTTAAATTGGAAATGAATAAATATTACCATAAAGTAACTGTAGAATCCATTCCTGTTATTATTGCATGTTTTTGTTGGGGTACAGGTATTTTATTATTTGTTGTGAGTACTTGTGAGTACGTCTTCTTGCTGCTGTTTAAGTATTCTTCGATGTTTTTTGTGTAAGTTTCGTTGTTTTTAATGATTTTTTCTTGCAGATTAATTATTTGGTTACGGTATTCGTTTTTTTCTTTATTAATTTGCTCCTCTAGCGCCTTTAAATTCTGTTCTAGAATATTTTTTATTTTTGAATCTTTCACCTTTGTGATTTTGTTAATTTCATTTCTGATGTTATTGATAATTGGCTCCATATTCGGCGTGAATTCGCGTCGCCCGTCCGGGCGTGCGCGGGTTTGTGTGGAGACGGTAGTTATTACGGCAATAAGCTATATGTAATTGTCACTATACGTCCGCTCACTACTGCTGACAGAAGTGAAGTAATAATTATTATTAATAATTAATAATTATTAATAAGTAATTACAAATTTTCACATCTCTGAGATTCGACATCGCAGGAAGATAATCCCTCTTGAAAAAAGGACGCAAAGCCTACACCAAGAAGATAAGTTGCCCAATTATTTTATTCACAGTATAAAATAAACTTAAATCACAATATTTGGTTTTTAAATATTATATAAATTATTCAAATATACGTCGTTACATTCATGAGCTGTCAAAAGAAATAAACACAGCACATCTCGACTCTCACCTTACCTATCAATCATAATTACATAGCAGGAGCATCACGCATTACCTGCGTACCAGCTGACGTATGTATCTACACACGTACCCGCTAGGCCAGGGGTCGGCAACCTTTTGAGAAGTCCAAAATTACAATTTGAACAATTTCAAAGTTTTTTTTTAGGAGCTACAAAAAATATTCTTGCCAACAGTAAATAGCATTGCAAAAACAAAGATTTTCGTTAAAAAAAAAACTAGTCTATTTATTCATATTAGTAGTGTTTTCATCACAAATAAGATAATCCGTGTATGGTATTATTAGGTAATTACTTTTTATTTAACCTTTCACTGCATGACTTTTTTTTGCATGACTGCATGGCTGCATTGACAGTTCGTCTTGGAGAGACAAGTGAAGTTATTATAATATTTTGGCGTTCATAGCGCGTCTTTTGGCTAAATTATTAACTATATACGTGAGTTATGAATGTATGTAATCAATAACAACAGAGAATGGTTGCTTATATTTTTAAATAACGTTTTAACACTAACTTTTGGGTATGTAACAAATTTGATACACTATGCAGTGAAGGTTTAAGGAAAAAAATTAAACAATTTAACATTTACTTTCAACATTAAATTGTACTTCAATAACAAACCATTGAGCAAACAAATTCAAATGGCTTTGCATGGTTATTCAAATAGAAAATTTAAAGTTCCAAATACTTGCTCACAAAATCTGGATTATCTCCAATTACAGAAGTTATTTTCATATTATTTTTTGACATCTCATCAAAGATGAAAATTTTCATTTTCAGATACCATTTTCATAAAATGAAAATGGTATTTTCTTGCGTTTCTCATGTGTGTGATTATAATCCAGGATTCGGGCCTCACATGCTAATATAAGAGTTTCTGCATGATAAAAAGCGTCTTTACATCTCACCAATAGGTGTCTCTAGTGAAGTTCTAGTGATTCAAGAACAAGGTTTCTTAATTGGTTCATATATATGTATATAAAGATACTTCCAAGAATTTGAATAATTTGTTTGTCAATAATGGGTAGAATTGGTGAATGTTACACTTGTGTAAAGTGATATGATTGTGTATGCCCATACTTCCATATTCTTCTTCATCTTTGATGAGATGTCAAAAAATAATAATGCAACTTGTGCTTAAAAATAAAGTTTAATAAAACAGTAATATACAGCTGAGCAAATAAACTCAATGGTAGCGTTGGCTTTGCATAGTTTTAGAGATTTAGGGTAAATTTGGCTTAAACTTGCTGTTTTTAAGTTTCAAAGACGACTCAACATTTTCATGTGTTAGTCTTCTTTCTTGTCGTCTTCTAACTTTACTTATAATTATATTATTATTTTTTGACATCTCATCAAAGATGAAGAAGAATATGGAAGTCTGGGCATTTACGGGGCTTACGACCGTCATAGGCTGGTTTGAGTGATCACTTTACACACGTGTAACATTCACCAATTCTACCCATTATTGACAACCACACTACTCAAATTCTTGGAAGTTCTATATATATATGAACCAATTTAGAAACCTTATTCATGAATCACTAAAACTTCACTAGAGACATCTATTGGTGAGATGTAAAGAAGCTTTTTATTAAGCAGAAACTCTTATATTAGTATGTGAGATCCGAATCCCGGATTATAATCACACACATGAGAAACGCCAGAAAATACCATTTTCATTTTTATTATTAAGCTTATAATTTGACCAGATAATTTATTTCAATAGATGTCTCTAGTGAAGTTTTAGTGATTCATGAATAAGGTTTCTAAATTGGTTCATATATATATAGAACTTCCAAGAATTTGAGTAGTGTGGTTGTCAATAATGGGTAGAATTGGTGAATGTTACACGTGTGTAAAGTGATCACTCAAACCAGCCTATGACGGTCGTAAGCCCCGTAAATGCCCAGACTTCCATATTCTTCTTCATCTTTGATGAGATGTCAAAAAATAATATGAAAATAACTCCTGTAATTGGAGATAATCCAGATTTTGTGAACAAGTATTTGGACACACTCAAAATGTTGTATATAATTATATTCATGCAAGAGAACGCTTGCTCGCATGAATATGTCGATCTGAAGATGGCCAGAACTCCAAATGCCAACTTATTAACCTTACTGTATCAATCTGGAATATAAATAATATTTGCGTATGGAACTAAAAAGCCGTAGCTTCAATTTCAAAGAGCCGCACGTGGCTCGCGAGCCGCTGGTTGCCGACCCCTGCGCTAGGCCCAGAGGTCGTATCTACCGGCGGAAGGCTCTACAAGTCACGGCCGATCAAGGACGAACAAATCCTTTTTTTACTATTTTTATATTTAATATTTTTTTCATTTATTTATTGAATAAATATGTACATTTTATATTATTTATTGATTCGGCATTAACTTTGTGAAATTGTTCAACTAAGTTGATTAAAAAAATGCACTTTTTATAATATTTACCACTTATTAAGTGGTATACAATGAAGGCAATATATGGCATTTTTCCGCCTCCGTAGTGCAATGGTCAGCACGCTCAGGTACCGCTCTGGAGGTCCCGGGTTCGATTCCCAAGAGGAAGGGGATCAAATAAATAAAAATGATTTTTTCATTATTATATTTATTCAATATTACCCTGGACCTGAAGCGGAGGGCTGATCACCTTTCTTTCGTGTATTAACGATCAAGATTAATTTGCGTTTATATTATGCAGTGCCCTATGCATCATTGGGGTGCGGATAAGGGCTTGATATGATAATTAAGTAACACTTTTCTTAAAAGAAACTATTTAATATATTTTCTTTACATTTGTACTTAATGCAATCATAAAAAATAAAAAAATTAAAAATAATTATAGTTATGATGAGCCTCTCCAAAAAAAAGACTGCTTTTATTTTATCATTTTATAAAATTTATAAAAGTATCATTTTATACATTAAAAAAATATTATTGCGTAACATTTATTTTTATGCGGTGTTTTAAGTTAATATATGTTATTTTTTGGTAATTTTTTGCGTTGCATTTGGGTATTTTAAAATTATTTTTATATCTTTGGAGCGATTTTTTTATTCGTTTATTAAATATACATGTACAAATTATACTCAGCCGGCATGTATGAGATGCATGAATGTGGAAGAGGCGAAGATTGTTTGCATAGAATCGGCGTGATGGCAGATTTTTATTGTTATTGTTATAAACCTACCTCTATCAATACAATTAACTATTAACATATATTTAAATGTAATTATATTTTGTGTATACTGACATTTCCATTTTTAATATTAGTTTGAATTTTTTGGATGTTTTCTGACATTCTCGAGGAAAAAAGTTTTTAATAATTATATAAATAAATATATATTATTTTGTAAACATTTACTTTAAGAGTATTGTATAATAAATAAATGCCTATAATAATAAATTTCGTGACTTGCTCTTTTTAAATTTGCAAAAATATTTAACCTGCGTTTAAATTGAAAATCATGCGTTTAATAAGACTTCATATATATCCTATTACGTCAATATAAATTGATGGCAACAAGTGCTTATTATGTTAAATAGGATTCATTTATATATTGGATTAAGAAACATTCAGAACTTTATAAAATATAACAACTTTGTTTCAATCACTTTTTATTGGTACACTATTTTGGTAAGGGAAGGGTAATTAACTATAACCTAACTGTGAGTATTTCAATGTTTTAGAATTAGTACATAAACCCTGATGATGAAAAGATTCTTGTCGAAATCGGTTGGAAAAAATGTACCAATAAAAAGTGGTTAAAACAACGTTGTTTTATTTTATAAAGTTTATAATGTGCCAAGTATCTGAGAAAAACATTTAAAAAAATACTCAGATATTTATTTTTTTCTAGGTATTGAAAGTTTGATTGGCATTTTTTTGCTTTAACTGATTGATTCAACAAACCGAATTAAAAACCGATGTTTTTTTAAAGAATATTATAGCAAAAAAACCTTGTATGAAAATATTGAATATGAAGAGAATAGTAGTTATGTAAGACTGAACTAGGGATGATTGAAGAGGTTAAGAAAAGTTTTTTAAGGTGGTATGGACATGTAGACCGAATGAATAACTATGCATGTACATATATCGCTCACTCCTTTCAACAACGTCATACATCAAAAATCGTCAATTTTCAGTTGGGCGTGTTTTCGAACTGCCCAGAAAATATACTATATCCCAGCATAAGCGGCATATTTTTGACAAAATATTTACCCTCTACAGGGCAGAAAGTGTAATTTTTGCATTTTGAAGAAAAGGTATTGTTTAATTATTTTTTCAAATATAGGTACTAAATATTTTTCAAATGGAGAAAAAACATTCAACTTTTACCTAAAAAGATCTGTCGCACAGTAAAAAGTTCGATAAGTGGCTTGATATTTATTTTTAATACATTTCATTATATTTTTAAACTTTAAAAACAATCTTCTGAAAAATCAAGTTTTTTTATAAATGACATTTTTGATATACTTATACCTTTTCTTCAAAATGCAAAAACAACACCTTCCGCCCTGTAGCAGGCGAATATTAAGTTTAAAATATGCCGCTTTTGCTGAAATATAGTACATTTTCTGGGTATTCAGAAAACTCGCAGAACTGAAAATTGATGATTTTTTATGTATGACGTTGTTGAAAGGAGTGAGGGATATGGTTTTACTAAATTTCGAATGAAAAATCCTGTACCATTTTGACTTGAGCGCATCTAACCCTGAGCTCGCGTTACGAGTGTTTGACTTGATACACATACCCGAAAGGTCAGGTCAATAGGTTTCGAGAAGGTTAATTATATATGGAGTTGTCCAAAATACATCAGGTTTAGCCTTTCGGCCTAAATAGGTTTGTGGTACAAATATTCAATTATATCGTTAAAAGATCAATTAGGGGTTTTTGCAATACTTTCGTTACATAAAGAGCACGAGCGAAAGTTCATAGTATTTATTCAACTAGTGTACTTATTATATTGTACATATGTAGGTGATTGCACTAAGTTTATCTTGTGTTTGAATCAAGCGTCATTTATTTCTAAATTAGTAGAAGCAGCAAACATTTTGTGTGTTTGATATGTAAAAAAATAATAAATATTTTTTTTTACATATCTAAATAGATAAAGAAGAATATGGAAGTCTGGGCATTTATGGGGCTTACGACCGTCATAGGCTGGCTTAGGGGATCACTTTACACACGTGTAACCAAATTCACCAAATCCACCCATGATTTACAACCACACTACTCAAATTTTTGGAACTTCTAGATAAATTGATCAAACTCGAAACATACTCGGTAGTGTTTGAATTCATTAGAATTTCACTGTGTTGAGATGTCAAAAAACAATATAAAAATTAACTTCAAATTAGATATAATCCAGATTTGTGGACCAGTATTAATCACACTCAATATGGT
Source organism: Brachycentrus maculatus (assembly GCF_059751285.1). Classification (NCBI taxonomy): domain Eukaryota; kingdom Metazoa; phylum Arthropoda; class Insecta; order Trichoptera; family Brachycentridae; genus Brachycentrus; species Brachycentrus maculatus. The sequence goes on along the minus strand of NW_028281537.1, from coordinate 22,737 downwards.
GTTTGATAATTATTAAAGGAAATTGATGACAAAAAATCACATTATGTTTGTTCGGTCCGAATCCTTGTTCCCAGATTTAGGTTTCTCCACTTAAGATTATTGTATTATTGTAAAGTTAATTGTTGAAAAATCGTATATATATATATATATATATATATATATATATATATATATATATATATATATATATATATATATATATATATATATATATATATATATATATATATATATATATATATATATATTATATATATATATATATATATAAATATATATAAATATATATACATATATATACATATATATATATATATATATATATATATATATATATATATATATATATATATATATATATATATATATATATATATATATATATATATATATATATATATATATATATATATATATATATATATATATATATATATATATATATATATATATATATATATATATATATATATATATATATATATATATATATATATATATATATATATATTTATATATATAATATATATATATATATATATATATATATATATATATATATATATATATATATATATATATATATATATATATATATATACATATATATATATATAAACAACCCACTGACAACACACTTTAAAAAACATACAAATATCAAAAACACAGAAACACGCCAAACGAACAAAAAAATGATGAGTGAATGCTAAAATTAATTTATTTTTCTTCATATGAAATCTTCCCTTGTCATTAAAAAACACCAGATTTTCTTATCAAATTTTCATCCTAGTTTTTTTAACCAGTATATCAATTATCACCATCATCATCTCAAGTAGCATATCAACATAATTAAGCTGACCCCTCTGTAGGGTTAATCCACTATTTGTGTACCGAGATTTAAACGCACGTAAAATATTGTTAAATAATTAAAATTTACGATCGAAATAACCATGAACTTTTAGGAATCATTAACTTTGTATGAAGATCGCACTAATTCTGTGATTACATTACCTCACCTTTATTACACCTTACCACATCTCAAATATTCTACGTTATTTATGTGCCAGGTCTCTGTATGTGTATCGCCATATATTATAATTAATAACACGCTTCCTGAGAGGTTGTGTGTAATTATAATTTACAAGCACATTATTGTGAGGAATTAAGTTTGATTTATACGTATTCTAATTTTATTACATTTTTAAAATTGCCTTTGTGAAATGATTCGAGCTGGGAATATATTAAAATGATTGATATTAATATTTCTGTTTTTAATATTTCTAGTTTTCTGGTAATATTTCTAGTTTTTCATTTCATTTAGAACATGATCGTTAGCTTTTTACTTTTTTACTTTGTCATCTTTTTTATGTTTAAGTTTTAATTAAAAAAAATTAAAATAAAAAATTGCTCACTGAGAGTCAAGTATTTTTATTTTTATTTTTTTTTTGTATTTAATTTAAGTTTTTTGTATTTAGTATTAACTAATTATACTTAGAAACCTATACCCTTATACCCTGTACTATGACTATTTATTTTGTATACCCACACACAGGCCATGCCTTTGTGGGATTTTTTTTTGTATCTATTTTTATTTTTTATAAATATTTTTTGTTTTTGAATTTATGTAATGCAAAAGAATTTTAAATAAAGAAAAAAAAATATGTGAGAATATTTGGTGTATTTTATTTATGAATTCAATATGTATGAAAACAATATGTTTTCTTGAATGCTTTTTGCAGATACTTTGTGGCACATTTTATAAACTTTATAAAATAAAACAATAATAATAATAATAAAACCCTTACCCGCAACCCAATGGTGCATAGGGCACTGCTTCATATAAACGCAGTGTAATCTTAATCGTTTACACATGAAGGAAAGGTGATCAGCCCTCCGCTTCAGGTACCAGTCCAGGATAATATTGAATAAAAGTGAAAAAATCACATATTTATTCGACACCCCTGGGAATCCAACCCGGGACCTCCAGAATGGTAGCCGAGCTTGCTGACCATTGCACTAAGGAGGCGGACAAATATATAAAAATAAGATAAAAACAACTTTGTTTTAACCACTTTTTATTGTTAACTTGTCATCATCAGGGTTTATGTACTTAATTCTTAAACATTGAAATACTCAGTAAGGTTTTAATTAATAACCCTTACGATACCAAAAATTTACAGGAGCTATAACTCCTGTAATTGGAGATAATCCAGATTTTGTGAACAAGTATTTGGGCACACTCAAAATGTTAAAAAATTATCAGGTCAAATTATAAGCTTAAATAATAAAAATTAAAATAACATTTTCTGGCGTTTCTCATGTGTGTGATTATAATCCAGGATTCGGAGCTCACATACTAATAAAAGAGTTTCTGCTAATTAAAAAGCTTCTTTTCATGTCACCAATAGATGTCTCTAGTGAAGTTCTAGTGATTCAAGAACAATGTTTAAAAATTGGTTCATATATATATATAACGTCTAAGAATTTGAGTAGTGTGGTTGTCTACAATGGGAAGAATTGGTGAATGTTACAAGTGTGTAAAGTGATCACCAGCCTATGACGGTCGTCAGCCCCGTAAATGCCTAAACTTCCATATTCTTCTTCATCTTTGATGAGATGTCAAAAAAAATATATTTCGATTTAACGATTACGGTCACATTTTGAAGTCACGCGAATGGAGTCGCTGGCAGGATTATACTAGATTGTCGAAATGTTGAAATATGGTCATTAATAAGTTATTTCTTGTTTATGAGATCATATTTTGATGGGAAGTGTGACCTTGTCGACGCCATGAGATGCTTTAGATTCAAGATAAAGAATAATTAACTAAATATAATATTAGTACAATATTTATATACCATAAATCAATCAATGTTTTTAAATAAAGATTTATTGCCCTCAATCTGCGTCAGAAAATATTTTAGATAACCTCTGCAAATCGTGATTTTTATTATATTTTTAACTAGTTAAACCCAACTGTGGCTCAGTCTTATAAAACGGAAAAAAGGAAAAGGAGTATACTCATCTAATATGTTTCATTTCACAATGCATTCGCCTATTTCGCTGACTTCTTTCAACAACGTCATATATCAAAAAACTTGATATTTCAGCAAATCTTTTTTAAAGTTTAAAAATATAATGAAATGTATTAAAAATAAATATCAAGTCACTTATTGAACTTTTTACTGTGCAATAGATCTTTTAGGTAAAACCTGAATGTTTTTTCTCCATTTGAAAAATATTTAGTAAATTTTAAAAAAATTATTTAATAATACCTTTTCGTCGAAATGTAAAACCAACACTTTCTGCCTTGTACGGGGTAAATATTGAGTTTAAAAAATGCCGCTTTTGCTAGGATATAGTACATTTTCTGAGCATTCCGAAAACACAAGCAACTGAAAATTGACGATTTTTTATATATGACGTTCTTGAAAGGAATGAGCGATAAATACAATATTTAAGCACCTATCATTAGTATTGTATTGTATTGCGTGTGTTACAGATTATGTCAAGAGATGGCGCTGCCATTCGATCAAAATAGCTATTTTACATATCACAGAAATATATAATATGAATACACGTGCGTATTCGATCAATCATGGACGATTACATATGACCATAACTTATACGTTAAAATAATCCTTTCATATGCATTTCGGAAAGATGACTCCCGGGCAGACCACAGAAGAGATGGGTTGACAGCTGGATATTAACATCGCAGGAGACTAATCCCTCTTAAAAACAGGCCACAAGAAAAATAATAAATTATTACCGCCAAATTTTCATTGATATTTTAATATAGAGGAAGAATACGGAAGTCTGGATATATTTTTTTTCAAAGAGAAACATTTGTTGACAACATTTTGAGTGTGTCCAAATACTTGTCCACAAAATCTGGATTATCTCCAATTACAGGAGTTATTTTTATATTATTTTTTCATCAGATGACATCAGATGTCTCTAGTGAAGGTCTAGTGATTCAAGAATAATGTTTCATAATTTGATAGATTTATATTATCCACTGACACTTCGTGATGGAATTGCATTTTTAATTTATTATTACATTAAAACCAATATTTTTAGCTTTTCCACTTTTTTATTTGACCAGCGACCGGGTTTTGTCGTTACCGACATCATCAGACTGGTGAGAGGCTATACAAATTGTTATGTTATATATAAAAGAAGGCAGGAGTTGATAACCATGATTTTATATATTTATGATTTGATATATATATACTCATAAAATTATATCAAATCATGGTTATCAACTCCTGCTTTCTTTTATACATAACATAACAATTTGTATAGCCTCTCACCAGTCTGATGATGTCGGTAACGACGAAACCCGGTCGCTGGTCAAATAAAAAAGTGGAAAAGCTAAAAATATTGGTTTTAATCTAATAATAAATTTCATAATTTGTTCATATATATAGAACTTCCGAGAATAATGGGTAGAATTTGTGAATGTTAGACGTGTGTAAAGTGATCACTTAAACCATTTACGGGGCTGACGACCGTCATAGGCTGGTTGCCTATGACGGTCGTCAGCCCCGTAAATGCCCAGACTTCCATATTCTTCTTCATCTTTGATGAGATGTCAAAAAATAATATGAAAATAGCTCCTGTAATTGGAGATAATCCAGATTTTGTGAACAAGTATTTGGACACACATTTAAAATGTTGTAAAAAAATAATATAGTTCAATTTTATACTATTTCTGTGAGCCTAAGCGGCTCACTATTAGAAATAGGTATCAAATTGCGACACTAACCACTGGACCAAAACTTGACAATTTACAGAACTTTCATCTATTATACCATAGGCTGATTAAGATATCACTTTATACACGTGCAACTTTCACATTAACATGATTCTTCTTCTTCTTTTTCATGGCTTTTCACCCATCTTGAGTGTTCTAGCCAGTGTCGAGTTATTTTTCCCATGATTACTCAAATTTTTGGAACTCCTAGATATATCATAAATCTTATGACGTTTCATATGTTTTTCAAACCAATCGTAGAAACTTCTAGTTCACATACACCAAAAAGAAAATGAAGAACTGTAATTGATGGAAAATGAATAAAATAAAACAAAATATTCAATTTAATACGAAATTAAATTTGAACAAATATCGATCTATTGGTCTTCCTTATTTTATTATAAAAAAATATTAGAAAAAAACATGGAATTTAATAGAGTTTGGAAAGGTTATACATCTGATGTTTAAAGTACGATGAGATGAGAAATATTTTGATATTTTTTTCACATGTAAAGATATTATTATTGATTTCTCACTTCAAATTACAGTCCAATTTGGGCGATCTTCACGAAGTTTATGTAAACCGTACGAGAAATAACGCATGGCATTTGAAGAACTCAATAAAGATCAGCGACGCTCAAACTATGGTGCGCAGGAAAAGTATTGTCTCCTGCGAAAAATTTATTTTAAATAAGCTTTTTAGAACGAAGTAACTTTTTTTAAACAAAAATTAAACCTACCGGTTTCGAAAAGAACCTTGCCTGTGTTAGTGATTGTCCTGACGAAGAGACGGGTACGTCTCGAAACCGGTAGACGTAAAAATCTCGGTGAGTGGTTATATACTAATTTTATTAACATTTTTGTAAAAAAAGAAATAAGTAAATATTCAAGATTATCATTTTTTACGTCACGTCGAATCGTCCAATATTATATTGTGACCTTCACGAACTTTGAGAAGAAAAAAAAACTATCTAACCATCACGCCGCTTCCCCGCAGGGGTAGGCAGAGAGAATAGAGCGCCACACCACTCTGTCCTTGCAAACATTCTTCAAACTTTGAGAAGCCCTGATGTAAATGATAATTCATCTCACAGAGTAACCATATAATGATGAAATCTCTCTATAAGAGATTGGATGTAATCACTGACTAACGATGATACTATCAATAAATTATTTTATTGTTTTAACTCAGAATTATATCGTATTTGGTTGTTACATTCGACCTAATTTTAATCTACAATACTAAAAGGCCCACCTCCATAGTGTAGTAGTTAGTTCGCTAGGCTACCATGTTTGAGGTCCCGGGTTTGATTCCCAAGAGGGTCAAAATAAATATATGTGATTTTTCAGTGTAATATTTATTTAAAAAATGCCTCTGGACTGGTACCTGAAGTGGAAGGCTGATCACCTTTCCTTTGAGTATTTAACGATCAAGATAACACTGTTTCTAAACGATGCAGTGCCCTTTGCATCACTGGGTGCGGATAAGGGTTAGAAGTAGAAGAAAATACACCTTAGGTCTCGATACAATCGACCCATATATTTGGAAAAAAAAGTAAAGCGGGCTGTAGGCCTCGTCACAATCGATTCATATACATTGAGCTCCCTTTATATAAGTTTTTTATACCATTTAGAAATTATTTTCAAACACCGTATGAATGTCCGAATAATACATTACAAAAGAGGAAATTAAGGAAAAACTTTTTTTAAATTAAAATGTAACTTTGTTTTAAAATCACGATTATATCTATGGTTATTTTAAAACAAAGTTACATTTTAATTAAAAAATGGAAAATCACAAGGTAAGTGCTTCAAATACTAAATATAAAAACATTTTTTATTAACATTTTGGGTATGTCTAAATCCTTGTTCACAAATCTAAGGTTATTTTTACTCAGGGGTTATTTTTACAATATTTATATTATTGATTATATATGACACCTTCGCCTTCGTAGTGTAATAGTCAGGTCAATAGTCAGTACTGGAAGTCCCGGGTTTAATTCCCAGGGGGGGTTAAAATAATTAAAAAATTTTAAATTACTCTAATATATATATTCAATATTATCCTGAACTTGAGAGTACCTGAAGCGGAGGGCTGATCACCTTTCCTCCATTTCCTTCATAACACTGCGTTTATATGATGCAGTGCCTTATGCACCATTGGGTGTGGTTGAAGGTTTGAAGTATGAATAATGTGGGATATATCAAAATACGTGTTACAATACGTGGAGTTTTGTGGTCCCGTGGTTAGTGTCGCGTACTCTTAAATAAGAGTTTCTCGGTTCGAACCCACTCTACCACAATGTTATACCTAATTATAATAATGAGACGCTTAGGCTCATAGAAATAGTATGAAATTGAAATATTTGTGTATAAGACAAAAAAAAATTATTAAAAAAAAAATACGAAATAGTGGTATTGACCAAGTAAAACTTAAATTAAAAATAGATAAATATTACCACAAAATTAAATTATTGAACATCCTTTAACATTCTATATTTTCATGTCCGCCTCCGTAGTGTAATGGTCAGGACGCTCGGCTACCGTTCTGGAGGTCCTGGGTTCGATTCCCAGGGGGGGTAAAATAAATATAAGTGATTTTTCACTGTAATATTTATTTAATATTTCCCTAGACTATTTAATATTTACCTAAAGCAGAGGGCTGATCACCTTTCCTTCATGTGTAAACGATCAAGATAAAACTGCGTTTATATGAAGCAGTGCCCTATGCACCATTTGGGTGCGGATAAGGGTTTTATTATTATTATTTATTATTTTCATAAATTATCGACCATTCTTATAATAATTAAGATTTTACTTTATAAACTAAATGTACTGTAAATCCTTGTTTAAAATAGGCAATGATAAATTAACAAAGCAACTAATAAGTATTTAAGAATTAAAACAAAATAATTAAAAAAAGCAGAAACCGAAAAAGGGATGATATAGTGAGAAGTCCACTCAGAATGACCTCTAAAAAGATAATTGCCAAGGACAAAAGCTCTCCTTCCACCGCGTTTTAATGATCTACAAAATGCTGAAATAAATACTCTAAATCGAATCGATCCATCAAAAGATATAGACCGGATAAAACTTGCGTTTTCAAACGTCAAATGCCACATCTAGCCTCCGGCTAAACTTAAAAGCAAAATGTACGTAAAGATTTCATTGTTTCAATTCTAGTTTCTCCTAAAAATGAATCATCCCAATTGCAAGGTCGATATCGGATAACACCACGACGTTTTAAACGCTTGAATTTAGTTTTAAATTAAAATTTTATCTTTTTACTAAGGGCATCGGAAGATCTTCAATTCAATTGAATATAAGATAGTTTTCTAACAATATTTTAAACGAATTTTGAGATTTATATAAAGATATTTCCAAAATTATGAAGTTTTAAATGTGAGATTTTTTCTGATAAACTAAGTACATTTAATATTTAAAAATGTGTTTTAATATTTTTGATAGGTTTATCGTACGTTATTAGAGAATGGTCGAACCTAAATGCCATACAGGTGTGAAGCATAGAAGGATAAAAGTAGACCTTCAAGAAACGCTTGAATCAAAACTATCCATCATTTGAACCCTAAATGTACATATATCCATTATATCACTCTCACTCAGTTTCTATTCCTTCTCTTTCTCAAATCCTTACCTGATCTTGCTTTCTAATTTACACTTAATTTCATATTTTATTTTGTCATTTTTGCATCTCAACATAGATGAAGAAGAATACGGAAGTCTTGGTATTTACAGGACTTAGTACCCGTTACAGGCTGGTTAAAGCGATCATTTTACACACATGTTACATTTACCATTCTACCCATGATTGACAACCACACAATTCAGACTTATATGTATTTATATATATATATATATTTATATATATATATATATATATATATATATATATATATATATATATATATATATATATATATATATATATATATATATATATATATATATATATATATATATATATATATATATATATATATATATATATATATATATATATATATATATATATATATATATATATATATATATATATATATATATATATATATATATATATATATATATATATATATATATATATATATATATATATATATATATATATACACCAGTGGCGGACCTACCTTAGAAGCCCAGAAGCCCGGCATGCCTAACAACTCCAACAATGATTAAAAATACATAATTAATGTATGCCTATTTTTAAATTATCGCGCGCTTTTTCGTACTACCCGAGATAGCCGAGCGTAAACATTTGGCTTTCGCCCTGTCTGTTGCAGGTGCAGGCGATACATAACTAGCCATCTCGCTCGCTCTCATTGGCTTCAATTTAGGCTTCTGCTTCCAGCAAAACGCATAGTTGATTTGGTTTAAAAACATAACTTTAAACCGTACAATGTAGGTACCTATATGGCATTTTGTATCGAGTTTGGAAGCCAGCTTCGGTAGCGTGAACATAGCTACAAGAAATTAGCTACTATTCGCAATATTTGTAACGAACGTATTTCATTATTGTTATCTGTTTACTTATCTGTCAGATGCTTATCAACTAGTTTTATGCCTTTGTAGAGTTCATAAATATAAAATATAATTGATAATCCATAATTAAATACGGTAATTGTAGGAATTATTAAGATTTGAATAAGTTTTCGCAATTTTTTCGTTCTTCGCTACGTTTTTCGTAAGCACATTTTGTTTGAACGTCATAATGAATTCGGATACGGCCGATGTCGTTTGTGCTGTTTTATTTATTTATTTGTTTTATTTATAATAGTGGTTGAAGGAATTAATTTATAATGGAAAGGTGAGCGCATTGAATTTTATTAAAAAAAAAAAGAAATGATTACATCTCAAGGTCTCAAAGACCTACTCCTGATTTAAAAATATCACAACTGTTAAATTACATAAAAGGAAGTTTAATCAGTCAATATACAAAACTCGTTGGATTAGAAACGTATTGAAATATATTATTAGATTAAAACCAATATTTTTAGCTTTTCCACTTTATTTTTATTTGACCAGCGACCGGGTTACCGACATTTTATTACCGTTACCGACATCATCAGACTGGTACTGTCGATGTCGATGTACTGATGATGTCGGTAACGACGAAACCCGGTCGCTGGTCAAATAAAAATAAAGTGGAAAAGCTAAAAATATTGATTTTAATCTAAAAATATATTAAAATGCAATTCCATCACGAAGTGCCAGGGGATAATAAAAATCTATTAGAAACGTATTTTACTGCAGTCAACATTTTCTTTATTTCATTGTGATAGCTATTCCGTACAAAAATTACATCTTTGCATTTTTTACACTCATTACAATACATTGTTTATCTTTATATTGTTTTTTTTTTAAATAAAGTTTTGTCCTGACATTTCTTGGTTGAACTGCATTTTATAGAATAAAATAACAACTATGAAATTTTTTCCACTTGAATTTTATTTGACCAGCAACCGGGTTTCGTCATAACTGACACCACCAGTTCGATGATGTCGGTTACGATGAAACCCGGTTGCTGGTCAAATAAAATTCATGTGGAAAAAATTACATAGTCGCTATTTTATTCTGGCTACGCTTGGATGGCTTGACTATGGCCAATATCTGTACCCGACGGATTCTCCAGTTCTTTAGACACGTTGTGCGTGGCAACGAGGATAGCCTGGAACGACTAGTTGTGATCGGTAGCCTGGAGGGAAAGAGAGGGTGAGGAAGATCCCCACACGATGGACCGATCAAATGAAGGCAGCAGCAGGCACTTCAATGGTTGATGCGCTACGTGCAGCGCAGTCAAGGGATAACTGGAGAAGAGTCATTGCTTCTGCAAGGGTCACAACCCTCAGCAATGAGGAATACGATGGAGAAGAAGATTTTATTATGAAAAATAATGGGCTTGCCTTACTGGTAAGCCCTGGGCACGCCACTGATATACACACACATATGATAAAATAAACACGTCTCTTCATATGTTAGTTTGCTGCATTTTCTATGGTTAATTTGAGAGTAACTGATATCTTAATCAGATAGAGTCTGACAATGTCGGTAATTACAAAACCCGTTCACACGTCAAATAAAATAAATGTTGAAAAAAACTATATTTTTTGTTAACAAGACTGAAATAAGCAATAATAAAAAAACAAATAAGAAAGTAAGAAATATATTTAAAAATTCAAATATTAAAAAAAATAACAAAATTAACACAGGGAAAATATAAAATAAAGAACAAAAACATGTACAGTAAATGGACATATAAAAAAATATAAGGTAAGAAGTATGCTTAAAGGAAACAGTTGAGAAAATATAACTAATTATTAACACAAATATCTTTCCATTAAGTATTTCAGTTCACTCATTTTGGATTTCTGACTGGGTTATATTTTACAATATATATCGCTCACTCCTTTCAAGAACGTCATAAATCAAAAAACTTGATTTTTCAAGAGAACGTTTTTAAAGTTTAAAAATATAATACAATGTATTAAAAATAAATATCAAGCCACTTATTGAACTTTTTACTGTGCAACAGATCTTTTTAGGTTAAACCTGAAGGTTTATTCTCCATTTGAAAAATAACTAGTTTATTTGAAAAAATAATTAAACTGTACCTTTTCTTCAAAATGCGAAAACAGCACTTTCTGCCCTGTAGCGGGTAAATATTAAGTTAAAAATATGCCTCTTTTGCTGGCATATAGTACATTTTCTGGGCATTCCGAAAACATCCACAACTGAAAATTGACGATTTTTGATTTATGACGTTCTTGAAAGGAGTGAGCGATATGTCAGGCAGCTGGTTAATTTGGGTAGTTTAACTAGTGTAACTTAGTTGTGGCACTCAAAAAAGTGTGAAATAAGAGTGGTGCAGCGGTCCATTCTCTCTGCCAACCCCTGCGGAGAAGCCTAATTTTTTTAGTTAGTTATATTTCTACGAATATGACTAATGTCTTTCAGACACCCCTTGTTTGGAGAATAAGCAATTGTTGGCTACTTTTTTCGAGCAAGGTTTACAATGCACACACATCAGCCTTGCATTCCTTTGCAATTTCCTCTTATGCCTCACACGACCAAATAATGGCTTCCCGTAAATTTGATATCCTCAATTTGCCCACCGTAATATTTCACGCACGAATTTCGCTTCAAGTTATCACTCGGCCATCTACAAACAGACGTCCTCAACTTTTTCCCTACGTTGTTTTCACCCTGAAACTTAATAGTAACGTGGTCGCATCAATTTATTTTATGACCCGTAACGTTCAAATGGGTCCGTCTATTAAAAATAATAATAAAATAACAATAAAATAACAGTAATAACATCTTCATCCGAAATAATAAGGAATGCAATCAAGAGTTTCTGCAGTAAAAATCAAATATCAAGGTCCCTAGCATTATTCAACACTTTACAGCTCATCAAAATTGATGTTATAAATAAAAATTAATATCGAAACATAATAACTAACTAATTTAGATTTATTATTAGATTAAAACCAATATTTTTAGCTTTTCCACTTTTTTATTTGACCAGCGACCGGGTTTCGTCGTTACCGACATCATCAGACTGGTATCATCATCAGACTGACATAATAAATTAATAAATTTAAAATGCAATTCCATCACGAAGTGTCAGTGGATAATATAAATCTATTAACTAATTTAGGTTTCATCACTCGAAAGATATCTAGTGGTCTTCCAAAAAAATATGGATGCTGCAGAAATATAACATGATTTGAAGGTCTGACCTAGATGACGTTATCTTCTTCTTCTTCTTCATCTTCTTGCTCAATGCTGAGCGTCGTGGTCTTCTGGAATGTCAGGCACTTGGTGCACAAGTCCTCTCCATTCTTCTCGGTCCTGGGCCAACTTGATGGCAGCGTTTAGCGAGGATCCGGTTAATTCCTTTATTTGGTCTGTCCATCTTGTTGGAGACCGTCCTCTTGCCCGCTTGCCTTCAACTGTACCTGTTACTACCAGTTTTTCAAGACTCTTCTCGTTCTTTCTGGCGATATGCCCAAAGTAGGACAGAATCCTTTTCCTGCAAGTCGTGGAGAGTCTTTCTGTCACTGACAGTTCGCGGAGAATGGAGACGTTTGTGCGTCTTGCAGTCCAAGGAATGCGCAGCATCCTCCTCCAGCACCACATTTCAAACACATCCAGCATATGTCTTTCTTGTCTTTCTAGGTGACGTTATATATGATAAAAAGACCTTTGACCTGAGGACGAGGAGAGCTGACCATAACTAATTCAAGTTTCAGAACTCGTGAGTTTTTGGCCAAACTTACGATCACTTGAAAGATGTAGACATGATGTAGACGTCCTCTAGAGAGGAAGACCAAAAAATTCATGGATGCTACAGAAAGATAACATGATTCAAGGGCATGACCTAGGTGACGTTATATATGATAGAAGGACCTACAGCCTGAGGACATGTTGAGCTACCGCGCTGGAGGTCCCGGGTTCGATTACCAGAGGGAGGGGTTAAAATAAATATTAGTGATTAGACCCTAATATTTATTGGTACCCTGAATAGGTCCCTGAAGTGCAGAAGTGATTAATTTGCATTCATATAAGTAACAACCAAGATAACATTGCATTTATATGATGAAGTGCCCTATGCACCATCGAGTGTAAATGAGGGTTTGAAAAAGAAGAAGCATACAATGTCATTTTAAAATATAGCTTAATTTGTAATTTAAGAATTTATCTTATTATCTTAATTTTGAATGTAAGTTATCGTGTTTTTTATGTGTTTTTCAAATTGAGTTACAATTAGAAAATAATTAAGTTACGACAAAAATCATATAATTTAATTTTACATATATTTTTTAATTAAGCATAAAAGGGTTAATAATATTCGAGTCTGGCTTTACGTCAGTTAAAGAGACAGACTATTACATCGAACTTTCAGGCCGTCAATTTTGACAGCTGTCATTTATTTATAATCGACTTTTGACACAACGATCGACGAATCCCACACTTTGACAAGTCACCGCTTGTGGGAAATAAGGATGTAAGGAGGACCTACAAGGTCGAACGGAGTATCAAGGATGGAACGGCAAAATGCTAGGAATGGGAGTATACTTAAGAACACGCAACATCACGAAGGATAATGAGTCAAAAACCCGGAATACGGAAATGATAAATGTCCCATCTGAAAATATTATTATTGTCTTTCGCCTTTATTGAAACTAACTATCACGCCGCTTCTTCAAAAAGGTAGGCAGAGAGAATAGAAAGCCACATCAAAATGTATTTACAAACAATTTTCAACTCTTTCATATTCATGTACATATATCCTCATACATACCCGCCGATTATTCCGACTCCTGACATGACTTTGCTCAAGTATTAGAAAATTTAATCATTTTTTTTATTGGCCAGTACGCCTAACCCCAAGGTAGACGACTCCCGGGCAGTGCAACAAAGAGATGGATTAATAGCTGGGAATTGACATCGCAAGAGGCTAATTCCTCTTAAAAACAGGCCACAAGGCCCACACCAAAAAAGCAGAAAAGGTATTTTTCAAGTGTATATATAATAAATAATAATAAAACCCTTATCCGCACCCCAATGATGCATAGGGCACTGCTTCATATTAACGCAGTGTTATCTTGATCGTTTACACATGAAGGAAAGATGATCAGCCTTCCGCTTCAGGTACCAGTCCAGGGTAATATTGAATAAATATTACAGTGAAAAAATCACTAATATTTATTTGACCCCCCTCGGGAATCGAACCCGGGACCTCCAGAACGGTAGCCAAGCGTGCTGACCATTAAACTACGGAGGCGGACAAATTACACTACGGAGTCAAATAAAATAGTGTAGCCAAGCGTGCTGACCATTACACTACGGAGGCGGACGGTATATATATATATATATATATATATATATATATATATATATACATTTTTTTTATTTATGTTATAAAGTTACATTTTTAAGTACAACATAATACATTTTCGAAACAATGATACATATGGCAAACTTTTAGTTTTAGATTAGCTGTGCCTCTTCAAAAAAGAGACTGAGCTCTTGTGCTTGGAGAAGGACTTACACTCATGGTTTAATGTTTTATATAATTAATCATATAAAAGTCTTTTTTACATACTTATTCAAGATTTACATGTAATGGGCATTAATTTTTTTCTTAAAAATTTTTAATTCTTCAATTATTTTAATTTCTCTAGGGAGTTTATTGAAATATTTAATTACCAAATATTTGATGTTTTATATCATCATATAATTCCACAATGTTAATGCCAACTCAATAAAAGAAACTGTTATAGCTAATAATAAAATGCATTCTCTCAGTAAATGCAATTCATAATAGACAATTTCCCGAAATAAAATAAAAAATCAATCACCAAATGTAAAAGAGAGCTCAAATCGTAATTCACTTATTATTGGTAATAATACACATAAGATGGAGCAAATAAGCATACTTAGGAACGAACGTGACTGATATAAAATATCAAAAATTAATCAAGGACACTGGATTATGTTCATCTCAAAGTACCTGTCACTAGACCTAGTTGTCGAAACTGTGGTTAAAATAACCGAGAGTTTCGCAGGTAGTGATTTTCATACTGCGCCTTTGGGTTTCGCGCTTAGACGTGCGTCGGTGTTTTCAGGAGCGTTCGGAGCAAACTTAATCTTTAGTCTAAGAATGTGAAGAAGTCGAACGATTCTGTATTAAATGCTTCTCACGCTTGAACTTATGCGATTCTAAATATTACTTTGTGTTGAGAACTATCCCTCGAAGCCTTAACCTCTTCATAACTGGAGTTAACAAATAATAAAATTAAATCTATTTATTATTTTCCGACATCTCATCAAAGATGAAGAATAATATGGAAGTCTGGCCATTAACGGGGCTGACGACCGTCATAGACTGGTTTAAGTGATCACTTTACACACGTGTAACATTCACCAATTCTAGCCATTATTGACAACCACACTACTCAAATTCTTGGAAGTTCTATATATGGTACATGAACCAATTTAGAAACCTTGTTCTTGAATCACTAGAACTTCACTAGAGACATCTATTGGTGAGATGAAAATAAGCTTTTTACTGAGCAGAAATTCTTATATTACTATGTGAGGTCCAAATCCTGGATTATAATCACACACATGAGAAACGCCAGAAAATATCATTTTCATTTTCATTATTCAAGATCTGACCAGTTAATTTATTTACAACATTTTGAGTGTGTCCAAATACTTGTTCACAAATCTGGATTATCTCAAATTAAAGGAGTATTTTTTATAAATAATATGAAAAATACTCCTTTAATTGGAGACAATCCAGATTTGTGAACAAGTATTTGGATACACTCAAAATGTTGTAAATCTAAATAAATAAATACGAAAATAGTATCGTGTCGTTGATTAGGATTCTTTTTTATTTATTTTGGTATTATAAAACTTGCACATCAAAACTTTTATAAATATTGTTAAGTCTCTATTTTACGTTTCTTAAGGGACTGAAAAAAAGTTAAATGTAGGGAAAATGTAAATGCGGTGTATTGAAATTTTATTTTTGTGAAAATCGGAGAGGTGAGTTTTTTTACATACAAAAACCTAAATAGAGGGATTTTTTTTTCAAAAAATTTAATACATTTTAATGAAAGGAAAAAAAAACATTTCATATTATTTTTTTTGTAAAAATTGTAATGACTTAAGGAATAAAACAAACTAAAACCGTAAACTGCACGAAGGCAATGATCGCGAATAATGTCAAAAAAAGAATCGTTACGGATCGAGTCAAAATGGACAGGATGTTTTCGACAATAACTGGGGGGAAAACGTAAATACGAGTTATAAATGTACGAAAATTGACGAGAAAATGTTTAATCTAGGGACGTATGTATATTTCGAATTTCATTGTTAAATTTATAATGGCAAACGACAATTTAAAAAAAAAAAACAAATTTAAGAATACTTTATTGTATAGTAAATAAGAAAAGGTATTTTAAATATGGGTGGGGGGCTGTAAGTGTGAGAAGGTGTCTTTTTATGTGAGGGTGTGAGTAAAAGAGTGAGGGTACGGTATAAAATAAAATATGTTAGAATGAAAGGAGAGGAATTAATACGAGATTGATTACCTTAGAACGGGGCTACTTGAACTTGATGTGTTACTTGAGCCTATTACAAAAAATATTTAAATCGCGGTATCGATCAAAGTATCGTGACAATAAGTGTCACCTGTCAGGGAAACAATGAATCATGTCGATACGTTCATATTGTAGACCAAATATAGATCTAAATAAAAAAAGTACTGGCCTCAAGTAACACATCAAAGTTCAAGAAACCCCGTTATACGGTATAGGATTTGTTCTTCGTATCACGATTAAACTAAATAATTGGAAATTTATCAACACACAAAAACATGGCGAGTTTTTATGAGGAAATGCATGATTGTGAATGAAGCGAAGGTTGTTTGCAAAGACAGATTGGTGTGGCGTTCTATTCTCTCTGCCTACCACTGCCAAAATGTGGTGTGACGGTTAGTTAGTTAAAATAAAATCAAGAGACAATATACATTTTTTCAGATGGCACGATATATTACTTGTTGTGTGTGTATGTAAAAATATGTGGGAATTAAATATTTCAATAAACTCCCAAAAGAAATTTAAAAAATAAAATACATAAAAATTATTAAGAAAAAAATTAATTGCCCATTACATATAAATCTTGGAAAAAAACATAAAAAAATACTATTATATCATTAATTATATCAAACATTAAACCTTGAGGTTACGTCCCTCTCCAAGCACAAGAGCTCAGTCTCTTTTTTGGAGAGGTACAGCGAATCTAAAACATTAAGTTTGACATATGTATAAATGTTTAAAAATGGTATTATGTTGTACTTAAAAATGTAACTATATTAAACAAAAACAAAACAAACAAAAAACTGATTTAACTCTGTTATTATTCTTATTCTGCCTCCAACCAATAAAAGAAGCGATTTTTATATAAAAAATACTAATAACTGTATTTCTTTTAAATTTTCATGTTTCATTTTCACCATTTTCCTGGTTAAGGCATAAGACTTGCAAGCCTCAGAGAGTTAAAGGCTTTCGAGGATGTACCTATTTCCACACCTATGTAGCATTTAACGACCACAGTTATCTGTAACGCTGCATTTGGCAAAGGTTATTATTGTGTTTTGTGGTGGCGTTTCGATGCCGAACGAATGTAGAATACGTCTTCTTGTTAGTAATGAATGCCTGGTATAATATTTACTTAAACACGAAAATAAAATACTTGTAAAGGATCTATTTTAGATATTTAAATGTAAACTCGTAGACTAGTTTTGAGAACTACAGATGTTCTTAACAGGTAAAAATGCAAAGTTATCAGGGTTTTTTTTCATGTAAAGGATGGGAAAATATGTTTTACAGTCTGATTTTCCACCAGTTTACTGTGGAGTTATTTTGGTATAATGAGTTAAAATTTTGATAGAAATTTGACAGATGGCCCTGCCATATATTATAACTAAAATATGTATCTTGATTTATCATCCGTAGAGTGAATACTCTGGTGTCTGATAATATAACAAATAATTGTTAAAAAAAATCTTTAAAAATTGTGGATATTAAATTATGGATAAATATATATTTTATCAACAAATTTTATTGCACTACTAATCTATTAGAAAATGAAGATTAAACATTATTTTAAAAAGATCAGTTTTGGGAATGATTTTTATTTTTGACACAAAATTATGTTATTTTTATAGATTATGTTTGAGGCACCTAACATTGCAATTTTCCATTTTATAATTAAAATGTAACTTTCTTTAAAAATCACATTAAATATTTCATTATAACTTTTATTTATTTGTTTTTAAATATTGTTTAGAAGATAGTGTTTTAGTATTAATCAGTCTTGATAAAGAAGCGGTTAGCTTAGAAACCGGTAGACATTATAATTAAGTTGTAATAAAATATTTACAATTTTAAAACAAAGTTACATTTTAATTATAATATAATTTTTTATTAAAAGCAACATGCACATTTGGTCTGTATGTTCCCGATAGTTACCTAAGACAGCGTCGGCATGGATTGTTTCACATTCCTATACACAGGACCAACCTGCCGATAGTTATGCCTGAAGGAAGAGCTACCGCTATGTTATTCGATATTGATCGGTTCCATGTGTCTGAAGGAGTTTTCCGAAGCGGGATTCTTTTACACCTTTAGCAATAATTCCTGCATATTTTAGATTTTTGTATTTATTTTATGTATACGCTTTAATTTTTTTAGTTTGTAATGTATCTCGCTCACTCTTTTCTAGAACGTCATAAAACAAAAAAACTCGATTTTTCAGGAGAACGTTTTTAAAGTTTAAAAATATAGTACAATGTATTGAAAATAAATATCAATCCACTTATTGAACTTTTTACTGTGCAACAGATATTTTAGGTAAAACCTGAAGGTTTTTTCTCCATTTGAAAAATATTTAGTATATTTAAAAAAATAATTAAACACTACCTTTTCTTCAAAATGCAAAAACAACACTTTCAGCCCTGTAGCGGGTAAATATTAAATTTAAAATATGTCTCTTTTGCTAGGATATAGTACATTTTCTGGGCATACCGAAAACACGCAGAACTGAAAATTTACGATTTTTGATTTATGACGTTTTTGAAAGCAGTGAGCGATATTTTAATTGAAAATAAATACATTAAATTGAATTTAATATGGTGGGATATCAAAAATATACTTCTAATTTATATTCAAATAACAAAAACTGGAGTATTACCCTACCGATTTCCCCCTATCGCCTTCAAACTAGCATTCATCTTCAGTACAAAATTACAGAGCGTCATCTCTGTCGATAATAGGTCTAATAACATAGCAGGATGTTTCGCAATCACAGCACAAATAGAGTAATGAGAGCGCTCCAATACTCTCCATCCTCCAAGGTCCAGAGATGGCATTGTGCGGGGTGATTTGATACCATTTCTGCCACTCCTTGATACATGTAGCGAAGCTTGATAATTATAAAACACCACGGGTATTGAGAGATGTGTATTGGAGCATCAGGTACCTAGAAGAGCACTGTATTTTTAATATCCCAACAAAGGTCAAATGCTGAGATTGTAATTTGTCTATTTATTTTTGAGAATCTTCTAACTTCCTGTTGCTAAGATATTTCGTTTGTATGGGCGAGTTGTGTACTTTGAGATGCTACGGATTTATATATATATATATATATATATATATATATATATATATATATATATATATATATATATATATATATATATATATATATATATATATATATATATATATATATATATATATATATATATATATATATATATATATATATATATATATATATATATATATATATATATATATATATATATATATATATATATATATATATATATATATATATATATATATATATATATATATATATATATATATATATATATTTATATATATATATATATATATAGATATATATATATATATATATATATATATATATATATATATATATATATATATATATATATATATATATATATATATATATATATATATATATATATATATACATAATAAACACATTTTCAGTGTGTCTAAGTACTTATTCACAAATCTGGATTATCTCTAATTATAGGAGTTATTTTTCAAATTATATTTTGACATATCATCAAAGATGAAGAAGAATATGGAAGTCTAGGCATTTACGAGGCTGGCGACCGTTATAGGCTAGTTTAAGTGATCACTTTACACACGTGTGGAACATTCACCAATTCTACCCATTATTGACAACCACACCAAAGTGAAAGAAAAAAAATGAAGAAGTAAAAATTAAACAAAAGTAAAAGTAAACTCAATGATTTTTTAAAACATTGAGGTACAATACTTTCCTCTTTGATTTGAGCGTGTAACAATGGAGCTATAAATTGGGAAAATCCAACGAAGAGGCAATAAAAGATCAATTTATGATATTAATCTGTTTTAGGATGCGGTACAAATGTTTAATTTCCGGTGTTAATCTAAACACATCACGTTTAATGTACTGATCATGATAATGTACGTATATACAGTACGTTCCCTCATTCTTCTCTAGCCTTCTGTCCTCCACTGCAGGATAAAGGCCTCTTCCGTATCCTTACATTTTCTACATTCCAGCCAGTTTCTACCCCCCACAGCGGGGGGTAGAAACCCCTCACACATTCGGGGTCCATCTTGGGTGGAGTGGGGTTTTTGTATTTGAGGATATTTTTACAAGGATTTTGATTGTGAAAGCGTAGTATAATAAAAGAGGTAGTTTTGAGATGGTCAGGACATTTGGTTAGATGATGGTTGCATGATGACGGTTACAGAAGACCAAAAAAAACTTGAACTTGATGCATGGTCAGGTCAGAAGTCAAAATTTTCGGCGGGTAATAAACAAAACTGTCTCAATACCACTCTAAATAAATATATGTTTATGTATATATATTATATATATATATAATATATATATATATATATATATATATATATATATATATATATATATATATTTTATAAATATGTTATATATATATATATATATATATATATATATATATATATATATATATATACATAAATATATATATATATAATTTCACTAGAGACATCTATTGGTGAGATGAAAAGAAGCTTTTTCCTCTTCCATATTCTTCTTCATCTTTGATGAGATGTCAAAAAATAATATGATAAATAACTCTTATAATTGGAGATAATCCAGATTTGTGAACAAGTATTTGGACACACTCAAAATGTCGCAAAGTATTTTTTTTGTTGTTTTTGTTTTTAAATGATCGATGATCAAGAGTACACTGCATCGATTTGAGGCAGCCTATGCACCATACGGATTCAGAAGAATTCCATGTTAAAACATAGTATGTGATTCCATTGATGTTTACAATATCGCAGTCATTTGTACCCAACTCACATTGACCTTCCGACCAATTTCGTAGAACCGATCTTCGCCACATCAATGTCTAGGTTTTCCGGGCGCTAAAATTCGCCTGCGCCCAAGTTTAGCCACATTTGGCGACCTTTGTTGGGCGCATTTCACGGCTCACGGCGCTCGTGAGCGGTGGGCGTACAGGAATGCGACATCGAGCCGCCGAACGCAGAAGGGATAGGCCGAAACGTTACCACGGAACGGAGCTCGGTACTTTTGCGAAGATTGCGCAATGAGAGTCGGTGTACGTATCGTGATTGGAGTGGGTGGTTCGAGAAGTTTGTAGAGGTGACAAATTATACTTATGACTGTATCCAGGGAATCTGTTGAAATTATGACTAACTAATTATGGCAAAGAAAGATGCTTAAAGTCTAAGCATTGTAAAACTTACAGTTCAGCAAACATGGTAACATTTACCATTCTGCCTTTAATGAAAATTTAAATTACACTTATGAAAAAAAAATGTGTACATGGAGTGTTGTTGGATTCCTTTCGTATGGTATTTGTATTTTTAATAGATTTGGAATTTTGGCTGACAGTGTATAACATACAAGTATATTATGTATAACATTATATATTTGTATATATATATATATATATATATATATATATATATATATATATATATATATATGTATATATATATATATTTATATATTTATATATATTTATATATATATATATATATATATTATATATATATATATATATATATTATATATATATATATATATATATATATATATATATATATATATATATATATATATATATATATATATATATATATATATATATATATATATATATATATATATATATATATATATATATATATATATATATATATATATATATATATATATATATATATATATATATTTATAATATACAATATATGAATGAACAAATTAATTAAAGTCCAGGTGTAAGCGTTTTATTGTTAAACCTTTATACTGTTAATTGTCATTGTATCTTTTTTATA